>NW_015634043.1:199058-221184 GCF_001515625.1 Sinocyclocheilus rhinocerous
GTTGAAATATTATAAGGGTGCAAAAATAAATCAATAATGTTTATTAGGATTTTAAATAACAAATGTATTGTTTTTTGTGAAAATAGTTCATAAACAGAGTTGATCCTTTAAGTAACAGAATTGTAAAGTAACATAATTGACAATTGTCCGATGGACTGTCAATTATGTTACCGCATTGTCTAGTACACCTACCTGAACATTGAGGCTGTGAAAGAACTTTCTATTCACATAATCTGCCTCATGTTCTCTAAGAGCTGTGCAGATTGCAGCGTGTGCAGTCTATTGCTCCTATGACTCTAGGGAATCCTATCATAAGATGAATAATAAAAATAAAAAAAATACTGTATTGTATAATTTAAGTGCTCTAAGTGAAATCAGCTTTTTTGGGGGAGAAAAAAAACTCAATGTATAAAATTAAAAGTAAAATTTCATGTGATGTCACCCTATGAATCTTACCGGCAATTTTATAAAAGCCCTCTTTTATGGACATGGTTGATAAATGTCCGGGGAACACTATGAAGCTATTTATGTACCCCTGCAGTGCGAGGACCACCTTGCGAATGGTTCAACAAACCATGTTTTTCCCAAGGTTCTCTGCATCACCGACTGCATACAAGTACGTACCACTTGCAAAAAAACACAACGCAATACATACCATTTGCGGTACAGTAAGGGCATGACTTCGACGTGTCACATTTGTTATGTGCGGCTCAAGAAGTTCGCAAATATAAGAGATTCCTTCCGCGGAGAATCTGTATCTTTCATACAAGTAAGTATCAGGAAAGGCTAGGGGATTTTGTCTGTCCCTAAAAACTCTTTCTCTACGAAGTGCTCGTCTAACAATTTGTGTGGAGATGTCCACAGGATTTGATAGAAAAGGTGAAGCCATTGCAACAGACACTGGGATATGTGACGTCACCTATATGTTTCTTTGATCACAGCTGATTGGTCAAATTTCAGTCTGAGATCTCGAATCCAGAACATAACCTGCCCCGGAGCAGGTTAGCCATGCAGCATAAGATACCATGGCGACAAACAACGATTAAAGCCGAGCTACCTTCATAGTACTTAAAACCCAGAGTTGGCGCAAACTAAACTGAAACTTACCTGGCCAGCCAGCTAATCTGGCTTCATGGTATAGGCCCCTGGTCGGGAGCAGGGGCCTGTTACATAAAACAAGTTTACCAAATAAACCAGGCTTATTTTAGTTAGTCTGACTTATTTTGAACCAAATCAACTGACAATAAGTCAGACTAACTGGAATAAACCTGGCTTATTTGGTAAAATTGTTTTATGAAACAGGCCCCAGGTTTCTTTGGTAAACCTTTTGGAGTTTCTTTCGGTCTCCTCCCCCTTTTTAAAGTGTAAGCGACATTTGAATACCTCATTCATTAATTCACGCTGCAAAATTGCTTTTCTTACTTAGTATTTTTGTCTTATTTCAAGTACAAATATCTAAAAAAAAAAAAAATCTAAAATGGCACTCAAGTCTATATGCCGCTGAGACCTAGTAGTAAGGATCCCAGTCCTCAAATGTGTGGAGGAAGTAAAGCTGTGGATGGCTGAGAATCTCGTTCAATTGAATGAAAACAAAACAGAAATTATTATTTTTGGTCAGCCAGATGATAAAAAATAACTTAGGGCCATGGAAGGGGTATATGCAGGATCAAGTAAAGAATTTGGGAGTCATTTTTGATGCATCTCTTATATTTGATCGACAGATAAAGACGGTGGTTCGTAATTGTTTCTTCTTTTTAGGGGCAATAGCCAAATTGAAAACAATTTTGTAAGTCAGTGACCTGGAAAAAGTCGGCCATATCTATATTTTTTTCCCCGGTTTAGATTATTGTAGTTCTCTTTATGTAGGTACTTGCCAAACATATGTTGCTCACTTGCAGCTGGTAAAAAATGCTGCTGCAAAGATGATAATGAATGCTAGGAAAGCTGATCATGTTTTTAAAGCGCTCCACGGAATGCGTGGAGCGCTTCCCCCATGGGAATAAGACTATATACCTTATGTAATTTTTTCTTATGTAGAAAATTCATCTTGATTTAAGAATCTTCAGATAGTTTGAATGGAAACAAGAAGACAAAAATTCTAAGTAAGAAAAGCATTTCTTTTGCAGTGCAGGTACATTCATTGCGCATATTTTCATCATGCAGATACCATCAAAGTATCCTGTAGACGAGGAGGCTGCATAAATTCGTAGGGAGTTTTTTTTTTTTCCCATATTTACATGCATATTTATTCGAGTGGTACCATTTAAAGGGGTCATCAGGTGCCCATTTTCCACAAGTTGATATGATTCTTTATGGTCTTAATGAAAAGTCTATAACATACTTTGGTTAAAATTTCTCAATAGTAGTGTAAAACAACACCCTTTTTACCTTGCCAAAAACAGCTCTGCAAACAGCAACCCATTTTAGTGCATGTTTCTTTAAATGCTAATGAACTCTGCTCACACAATGTCGCTTACACCCTGCCTTCAAAAACAAACGTAACCCTGAAGATGATCAGACTTCAGTGGCTCAAATGTTGAGAGTAAATGATGACTGCTATGTTCATTATTACATCTAACAACAGAACACCTCAATCTCTTAAGAGACATTCTTGTCTACTGCTCCAGCATCGAAACAATGGCGGACTGATGACAGCTCACTCAGGGCGGGTCTAAGGTAAAACAATAGTATCAATCAACAATCGTGGGAGGGGCCTGGGTCTGTGTGACGTAACAGGCATCTGAGAATTGATATGAGAAAGGGGAAATGATTTAACGAGATAAAAAAATAAAACTATGGGTGGATCTTTATCATTATAGGGTGGCTGTGTGCACACACTGTCAACACATATTTCAGTTCAAACAACTTGTAAAAGTGCATGTCGCATCCGATGACCCCTTTAAACTGTAGTTTTCTATAAAACATTGGAGATGCAGAGCACATTAGTGCTTTAGAGCATTAGAGCACATACATTAGGCCACTGTATGCAGACCAATAAGGAAAGTGTGCGACGCTCTCACGCTCTTTCTGAGAATTTTTTTCCTGGGCACAAATCTGTCAAAGAGGAGTTTCACTGGTCTGTAGATCAGTGGTGTAGATTGGTTTAAATGAGGCAAATCTGATAAATGACATTCACTTGATAACATCTTGCTGTGACCTCTGGAAGTAACCCAATAATTAGAATTTCCTTCAGGATTTCTAGTGTAGTTGGATGCATTGACGATATGCATATTCCCACCTTCGCACCTTCTGAAAATAAATTGGATTACTGTATGGAATGGAAGGATGCCAGATGGAGGTGTAGTACGAGATATATGCTGTAACCACCACCACAGTTATTAAATAAACACACATTATTCACAATTTATTTGGTCATCTTTATTTCCTACAAATATGTTTTTGGATTTTAAGATTCTTCCAATACTTGACCATCTCTTCATCTGTCATTGGTGCTTTTGCAGGTTCTCCCCCCATTTTGCGAGCCTCTGCCTTTTTTTTTTTAATTCATTGTTCTAATTAAGAAATGTAACAGGCTAATTAAATATTCTCTAATCCAACCTATGTAAAAACAGTGAAAAAAGCTGCTGCACATTGAAATAGACACTGAATTATATTTAATACTGTATGTCAAATGTTTGTAAAGTCATGTAGCCTACACCCATGAACCTTTTATGCTTAAAGCTTTACCTTGCTTGAATTGTGTTTTTATACTTCATGTTTAGCTGCTGCCACGTTCTTTTTTTTTTTTGCTGTGGGATACCATGAAAATGAATACTAGTTCAATAATTTACAGTTTTCACCTCTGATATTATAACAGTGATTAAGAATTAAACTTACATGTTGACTTAAAGTATGCAGATGTCTTTTTGTCGGGTGCTGTTGCCATGGTGAATCATAATTTCGGAGCTCAACTGATCATGACTTCTCATAGTCATGGTACACGCGCTAAACTCAGAGCCAACCTACTATGAGTGGATTGAACTAACACAATTCAGCTGTTCTAAAATGGAAAACTCAGAGTTTCTCATCTCGGGGTCAGTCAACTCAAGAGTTCAAGTTTCAGAGTTGGTTGAACCTCCTTATTGAAACGGGCCCCAGTTCTCCCTCAGTGTTTGTCAGTTCTCATTTATGTTGCTGTGTAATTATTCCTGTCTTCATTATCTTTGTTATGAAAGTCTATTTCCTAGTGTTCATCTTAATCTTCATGAGCTTTACTACACGTACGTTAACAAAATAACCAACCAAGACAATTCATATATTTAGCAGTGATTTTCTTTCTTTTGTTTTGTTTATTTTTTCCCCAATGGACTTGCCTGCTCTCCAACTCCTATGCCCCGAGCAGGAAGACCATTTCCTGGAGGATCATAGCAGAGACTTTTTGGATTTGGATCTGGTGAAAGCCAAATTGTTGTTCACTAGCACCCACTCCACGAAAGCAGCGAAATTCTTTGGGGAGGTAATACCCAATGTTCCTGAATCTCCTGAGTCTCCTACAATGGGTTCTGCCCAGCTCTCCTGTGCTTTCTACGTCTCCTGAATCTCCACTGGTTCTGCCCAGCTCACATTTCCCTGTGTTCCCTCCCAGCCTCCTTCTCCATCCTCCTCTTCTAGAACCAGCCAATTACTCAGCCATGCCTCTGCTGTTTCCAGTTAGTCCCTCATCCTCAGTCCACTCCATCCTGTTGTGCGAATCCACCTCAGGCCTTTCGGTCACCAGCTCTGCATAGGCAAGAAAATTCTCTATCTCTACCTCCGAGTCCTGGACGCCACCTCGGCCCTCAGACCCATTGGCTCTGCCTTGCCTCCTTGCTCTCTCATCTCCAATGTGACCCATCATCCCACTAGCTCCACTGGGTTCCCTTGTCCCTCAGGCTCAGCCTTGGTCAGAAGTCAAACTTACTCTGCTTTGGGATTCCACTCCTACAGCTTTGCCTCATCCCTCTATCCCTCAGGCTCAATCTGGCTCTTCTTTCCCTCCAGCTCCACCGTTGTCCTCAGTTGTTCCGGCTCTGCTTTGGTCTTCCAGGTCCCCTTCTCTGCCTCGTTCACATGAGTCATCAGCTCTGCCTTGGCCCTCCTTACCTCGGATGTCACCCAGACTCTCCTTCTGCTCTGCTCCACCTGGGTCTCCATCTTCAGCAGCTCCATCTCCGTTTCCATTGCTTGTGCCCAGGGTGTCCTCTGCCAAGTCAACACCATGGCTCCCCCTCCATTGACTTTGCCCTTGGGCCTTGTTCTCGCTGGTCTCTGGACCAACATCTGGCTCCTCCTCCTCCTGGCTCTTCACTGGATCCTCCCACCCTCCACTCCCAATTGGATTTATTCTTTGGAATATTTTGGTTTTGCCCCTTTCCTACTCCAAGCCCTCTTCCATAGCCCCCACCCTCCCTCCTCTGTTGGACTACTTATGGTGTGAGGACGCGCCTTCCAGGGAGGGGATGAACTGTAACATGTATATCTTGTGTTTCCATGCTTATAAGTCCTCAGTTCTCCCTCACTGTTTGTCGGTTCTTGTTTATGTTGGTGTAATTATTCCTGTCTCCAGTATCTTTGTTTTAAAAGTCTATTTCCAAGAGTTTATCTTCATCTTTGTGAGCTTTATTACACATACCGTAATAGTTGGCCTTTTATGTTCTTCTTGGTCAAGAGTGGTATTCAGCAAGATGCATCAACATGATGGCCATACTTGTCTAGTGTTCTTATACTCTGCATTGAATAGTTTTTTTCATCCTTTCATTGGGTCATCTTGAAAGTATTTGGCAGTACATTGCAGGTTTGTCTAGGTTGCTGAGGTACAACACATTTTAAGCAAAGGAATAAGATTGTCAGTTGTGTCTCTAGGAACTTTAATGTCTTGGAAATCTTCATGTAGCCTAAGACTTTCTAATGTAATACAACTATTTCTTCTCTATAGCATTTGTGAGAGCTCTATTGACTTTGCCATATTTGCTATTTAACTTAAGCACATGCATGGGCTAAACATAAAGTACTGCAGTCTCTGGGGGGTTGAATAGTTTTGATTTGCAACTGTATGTATTTGAATAAGTGCTTTTAATGGTCATTGTGATCCAGACGGATGCACAGCGTGCAGTATCACAAAATCAATAGCATATTGTATGACAGCGGTTGTAATGTAGGCCTACTTGGTTATTGCATCTGTTTGAACCGGTCAACCACTGAGAAAGTCCGACAGTGTTGCTAAGCTATGTTCGGATGTGCATCTTTGATCGTTATTCAAATAAAAATATTTTAAATTTCACAGCTAAGTAATTTCTTCCTGCCATTAAAACAAAATATAGCATTTAATATAAAAACTATTCTAAAAGCAGGGCACCAATTATATTTCTACTTTCTACTTTAAATTTCTATATTTTGTAGATAATGATTTCATGTAATTGTGTATGCACAGCATGTGGGCATTGCACACATTGCACCATTTATTGTTTATAAACCACAATATGTGCTATAATTCTGTGACAAGATTTATAAATCTGGCCTGTCTGGTCAATGCAAATGTATTTTGCTTCACATTTATGAATTATGTAGATTATCGAATAAGGGACCAACTGGAGATTTAGATCCCATATTGCCATTTACCCAAGAAATATTAAGCAAATGCCTAATCACACTTTGTTTAGAATATCACTCTGAAAATGCAGTTCCAAATTTGACCCCTAAATCCATACATCAGTGACATAATACCCTTTCACATAAAGCAAGGAAACAGACCAATTAATGCACGGTCATTCAATATTTATTTTTAACCTGCCCACAAAAGTACCCAAATTGAAACTTTGTCATCGATTTGTTGAAGATTACAATATTGTCATCTCCATATATCTCCACTGCCTGGTTCAACACCTTAAAATAGTCTGTGATGAGAGGGGCGGGGCCGAGAGCCGTGGGAACGGAGCGAGGCCGGTGGAGTAAATGCTAATGCGCGACACCTGCACCACTCACCGGTCTCGAGTCCCACGGAGGAGCTCCAGAAGGATAAAAGGAGGAGCTACGACAGTGAAAGACGAGAGAGGACCAGGCCTGGATTTTATTGTGTGTTTTGGTTCTGTTTGTGCACGACAGTTGTCCGTGAGGGGCTGTCGCGCTATTTTGTGTTTATTTTATTATTAAAGTTTTGTTTGAACGTAAAAAAAAAAAAAAAAAATTCTTGCTCCAGTTCCCAGAGACACTGCCGCTCGGCCCTCGACCAGCTGGGTAAACTCTTCTGCAATGCCTGGCCTGGCCTGGATAGCCCTCGGTGGATGGCCCGACACTCCTCCGCCTCCCAGTGGACGGCGACGGCTCCTCCGGGTGGACGGCGACGGCTCCTCCGGGTTCGGGCAGCCGGCAGGAATCCCGCGTTCCCTGCTCCTCCCCATCATGGCGGATGGCAGCAGGCTCCGGCCTCAGGCGAATGGCGGCGACTCTTCCGCTCCCTCACGGACGGCAGCCATCCCTCCACATTCCAGGCAGCCGGCAGCAAGTTTGTCCGCCGCCCCGGCAACTCATTCCAGCCCACCGCCTCGAGCCTCCATGGTGGCAGATGGCAATGGCACTGTGGATTCACCACAGCGGCGAGGGATCTCTGGCAGCGTGTCCCTCCTTCTTCCCGGGTTTCGGCACCAACGTAACAACGTTCGTAGTTCGGGAAGAAGGAGGTGGGAAACGGCGAACATTTAAACACTTTAATAAAATAAACCAACACAAAATGAAAGTAAAGCGGCAGCCCCTCGCAGACGACTGCAGCACACAAAACACAAAATAAAGTCCAGGCCTGGTCCTCTCTCGTCCAACACTGTCGTCACTCCTCCTTTTATCCTTCCGGAGCTCCTCCATGGGACTCGAGACCGGTGAGTGGCGCAGGTGTCGCGCATTAGCATTTACTCCACTGGCCTCGCTCCGTTCCCACGGCTCTCGGCCCCGCCCCTCTCGTCTCACAGTCTTTGCCAGATCAGTGGCCCATTCTTCATATGTGGATTACTCCGTTAGCTGGATTTTATTGTTGGCAATTTGACATGATCCAGGATTATTAAATTCTTCAAAGCTCATCCTGGAGTTGCTGTCATCGCAACAGTTCCATTAGCTCAAACCTGCTAGGGAGAAGGCTTATTTCATGTAAACAGGATTAGACTGCATCTTTTTAGGTGAAGGTGATACTGAAAGTCTGTTCCAGCCACTGCTACTTTTATTCTAAAATTACCTTATTAAACCAGGAAATTTTTTTTTTTTTTTTAATTCTAATTTTAAAATGATATTGAAAATAATTAGAATGTTGTGTAATTTATAGTTAATAAGTTAATAATAATAAAAGTTAATAATGTAGTTAATAATCCCTCATTAAGTGAGATTAAATGGGCAAATATCGACCCTTCGAAATATCGAAATTTAATTTGTCACTGCACTGTATTTGATATTTTTTGATATTGATAATTTTCTTCTTACATTTGTTGTTTACAAATAATGATTCTGGATTATTATAAGTATTATTATTATTATTATTATTATTATTATGTATAAATGGAGAGCCAATACCAACAGTGGAGAAATCTTGGACGTTGGTACACTGCAGTACACCTTGGACATTGCATTGGTACACTGCATATCTCAAAGACTCCAAACAGGTGGAACAATTTAGGTGGGAGACAATTAGTGGTCTCAAGAAAATAAACAGCACTGCTCTCTATGGAAAGTCGAAGTTGTGGTGCTTTCAATTTGGGTTGCTGCCCCATCTCATGTGGCCAGTTACCTATGAGGTCACACTTCCCATGCTGAGTGGCTGGAAAGGATGGTGAGTTCATAATGAGGAAGTGGCTCAGGCTACCAAGATGCCTTAGCAACATAGGCCTGTATGGGAACGGAGCTCTCTCTCTCTCTGCCTCTATCAAGCCTTGTGAAATAGTACAAATGCGCCAAAGCTAGGCTGGAGATGACACTCAAGGACCCTTTTAAAAGAGGTGCTGTGTTGACCCTAGCAACCGGGAGGAAATGGGATCCAGCTTCGGTAGTAGCAGAAGTGAAGGTGGCCCTTAGAAGCAAATTCACTTGTTGGGCAAGTCCAACATAGAAGAGGGGGACTTGGGTTGGGGGCAACAACACCCACATGACAAAAGTCTACACCATATGAATGCTGGCACCATATGAAGTAGCCATATGTGCCAGACTGGTCTCTGAAGCCCAGCAAGGCTGCTGGATGAGGTGGGATGGCCTAGATCAGGGGTGGCGAACGTCGGTCCTGGAGAGCCGCAGCCCTGCAGAGTTTTGCTTCAACCCTAATCAAACACACCTGAACAAGCTAATCAAGGTCTGAAGGGCTACTAGGAAGCTACAGGCAGGTGAGATTTTATTAGGGTTGGAGCTGAGCTCTGCAGGGCTGCGGCTCTCCAGGACTGGAGTTCGCCATCCCTGGCCTAGATCAACATAAAATCACATGGAGTGATCTGTGAAACATGGAAACAAACAGGTTAAATTTCATCAACAGGGCCACTTAAACCAGAGACTAACCTTCCCACCAGAAATCGCAGTGAACTTCTACCCAGACCTAGCCCTCTGGTCCAACTCCTGCTGTTGTGTCTTCATTGTGGAGCTCACAGTCCCTTGGGAGGAGGGTATCAATGAGACTTACAAATGAAAGTATAGCTGCACTATGCAGAGTTGGCAGCTGAAACAGAGAATCAGGGCTGGAAGGTGATGGTGAGTCCAGTGGATGTGGAGGGGATTTGTAGCCAGTTCCACAATAAGGCTTCTGAAGGAAGTCGGTAACAGAGGCTAGGCCCAGCGGAAAACAATTAAGGAGCTTGCCACTGTCACCGAAAGAATCAGTCACTGGCTGTGGCTGAATCAAAAGGAGACAGTGTGGGACACCAAATGACCAGTTTAGCTACCATGTGACACCCACCCAGGTCTCATCAGCCTGTGGTGGGTCTGTGTCAGCTGAGGGTGACTTGTGATAAAAAGCCGAAACACTCACTGAGGAAATGGTACACAACAGAAAAACAAGGCTCCTCGGCCCTGGCCAAATGAAGGCTGTTCCTGATTTGGTGACCATAAAATGGAGGACATGCCCCCCGTTGAGGTTTATGGTAAACTGCTGAAGCATATTTGCCCGTTACACACATAGGACCCCATTTGGCTCAGGGACCCCATCTAGGGGCAGTCTTTTGCCACAAGTGAATCATTACACATATATCATTGACAAAGCCAGGGCATGGTTTACAAGTTTTGGGCGTGGTTCACTCACATGGCGCATAAATTGCCTGGAGATGATAGCAGTCTTTCTGATTTTGTCATTTCTTTTCAGACCTTCGAGACTGTCATGTGGTAGTGAGGACAGACAACATGATGATGGTCTTGTAGGTGTAGCACCCCTGTCCAGAGATGTGGAAACTTTAGGTTTAGCCTCTGAATGGAGCACTTTGATTAGTTCGACTCTTTAGTCTGCTACTATGGAAACCATTTTGAGTGCTAGAGCTCCTTGCATGAGATGTCTGTCAGGGTTCTGTCACTTCGGTCTAGTTTATTCATTGTGACAGAGCCCTGACACTCCCGTCATGTCATTGTTTTCATGTGAGTGCGCGGCTTCGAGAGTGCTCGAACCGTGCGCTCTCGTCTGTGTGTCCTGTTTCATGTTCCTGTTTCATGTACGGATCCCGGCACTCATGTCTTGTTGAGCTCCATGTTTTGTCTTGTTGTTGAGCGTGCGGTCTCGAGATCGCTCAGTGCCTGGTTTGGTTCCCTATTTATTCTCCCTCTGTTATCTGTGCAGTGCGGGTTCGTTTTGTGTTCCCTGTTACTCCTAGTCAGTCAAGTCAAGTTGCTGGTCAAGTCAAGTGTCTTGCTAGTTTTTTTATCTTGTTTTGTTTGCTAGTTTTTGCCCTATCATGGGTCTCTTGTTTTCCAGCCCTGTTGGCTGTTGTTTGGGCTTGTTTTTGCCCAGGTTTTGTGTTGATTTTTAATTTTGATATTAAAGACTTTTCGAAATCTCTTTGGCTGTTCTGCGTATGGGTTCTGTCTGCAAAAACCTGACAATGTCTATATAGTTTCATGCATTGGCTGTTCAAATCTTGAGTGTAGAGTGCAGTAAAAATCCAGTTCACTGCCCTGTGTGTTCAGTGCTGAAATTCCTACAAACATGTACTGTAACGATTTTAGCTTACAACCACTAATGTAGTGATCTGGCTCACAAGACTCCTTCATAATATTGTGGCAGCCAAGCAGTCATTGGCAAACAAATACAATCATGGAAGATTGTTCAATTAATAAAAATTCTATAAATTAGAGTGAGTTTGTCATCTGACAAGGGTTTGAGAGAAACTAGTAGTTACTGTATTATAAACACAAGGAAGACACAAGTAATAAAAGGGGATTTATTAAAAAGATATACAAGAGTTGCTAACAACTACTTAATGAATACCATTAAGGAAGTAACATGCATAAGATTGATAAATGCAAGTAATAGAGTTGGATGTTACTATATCAGTTACATGTTATATTATGGAAAAAATAAATGGTTTCTCTGGATTAATAAAGTGGAGAATCTGAATTAAACAAATAAACAATATTTTTTTTGTTATTGGCATCAGCTATACTAAATCTAATGCAAATAAGATAATCATATACTGACAATGCACACTAATGCCAAGGTCTCTGGAAAGAGGTTTGGTGAGGAGATAATTACATTCTGCTAGGTGACATGATAAGTCAGAGCAGTAATTGTCTTCCACTGGTTTATGTAGAGGCTATTGCTGCACAGCTAATGTTTGTTAATTGCCTTTCTTTAGGTTTGTGCGTGTGGTGAGATGGCTAAGCATGTGTCCTTGGCATTTAAAGATTTCCAGGCTTTGTCTATGAGCTCTTGCTGTATGGATTTTGCTTTTAAACGTTTGCGGCCAAGTCTTGGTTATCTTCCCAAAGTTGCTTCAACTCTGTTTTGCTGTCAAGTTGTTGTGCTGCAGTCTTTCCTTCACCCTTTGTGTCGTGGAAGAGCGAGTGATTGCACAAGCTTTGCTCTGTTAGGGTGTTGAATGAAGATTTACAATGACCAATTGTTCGTTTGTTTTGGTGGTTGTAACAAAGGTTTTGCGGCTACCAAGCCAAGAATGTTGCATTTTGTGAAAGATACAATTTTAAAGGCCTATGAGGTGTGTGAGGTACTTTTATGTGCACTCTACAAGAGGTTTTGGCTAAATGAGTGTCTTTGGAAGGTATTTGGGTGACAGCAGGTTAGGCCTCTAAATTATGAACGTTAGCAGGTTTTGTAGTTTTAATATTGACTTGTTTACTCACAGGGTAATAAATTGCTGATCACTTCGTAGTATAGCGTTGTGTTATAGTGTTCGCATAGCATCAGACTGACACAGTGTTGAGTAAACCAACTCAAGGAACCAAAGTTACACACACAAACAAAATGCTTTCAATTATATTAGGAATTTTATGTATGTCATATTAAGTTATGCATATATCAGCTATCCTGCTTTCTACATATTGGTACTTGCCAAAAAATACAAAAACAAAACAAAACATATACATTGAGAAATAGCTGTAACATTTAACTCTACTCACCTTGTAATGTCTTCCATTAACTGGGAGGGGTCCGGTGGATAAAACTTGACAGCAAAATTAAATTGCCAAGAAGATGCTGTAAAAACATACAAAGTGAGAGCAAAAAAACACAACATGCTTGCAGAGTGGTAGACTGATAAACTGAATGGTTCTCATGGTTGGACAGCATTTAAGTGGTTTTTGCCTGTAGCAAATAAAACCAAAGGTCAGAGCAAGTGAATGTCAGATCAGTACTGAACAAGACAGGGCTGTAAACATAGGCTAATTGTTTGAGTGAATTTGATTTGTGTGATTTTTCTCAATCAAATTTAGAAAGGTCTTAAAAATGTTTGTTATCTTAATTGTTTTGCAGTATTGAAAGTAACTTTAGAGTTATGTAAAATCAGTTGGGTTAAATGTATTCTACATATCGGAATAATTAGGCATAATTATTTTAAATTAATGATGTAGATATTTATGTTTTATTGCAAAATGTCTAGGTTACTGTGTTACTAAGTAGGAACGAAATGCTATATAATGACACAATGGGAACATATCAGTGGTGACAAGGTCAGGGTTCTGAATAATCACAGCAATTTTTTGGCTGATGGTGCTAATACTTTAGCAGAGATGTAAAGGTAAAAAAGGAGATGCATCATAGAGCCCTTCTAAGAGTGTGTTTAGTGTAATAACCTTACCTACGCTGCAACACAGCTACGCAGCTTCTCATTCCCACTCAGGAAACTAGGCTTACATTGAGTAGGAACTCATTACTGCATAATCACACAATGGGAAAGATATAGCCTCACACATTCAAACCATTTGTAGAAGCTTATTCGTAATACAGGTTATAAAATCTGAAGTATGGGGAGAGGACCAATATCCACCATACAAATGCCCTGTAAATAGGTACCTCTAGCAAGGGCCCATGTAGATGCCAAAATTCAAGCAGAATGCGTCCGAATATCCAGAGATGAAGGCAATCCAGGCGCCTCATAGACCCCAGCAAAATCACATCCAACAACCAATGCGAAAGTCTCAAGTTTCTTGGCAAAAATGTACCTGTCTGGTCAACATTAGCCTAACCTGCCAGAGCTCAGGACAACCCATCTAATAATAAAGTCTCTCATTTTGGGGCAAAACTCCCAGCCTTTTAAAGTTCTGACTAGATGTGACAAATGTGCCCTGGGCTTCAGACAACATGTCCTTCTGATGCAAAATCTCCCAAGGTACACGGTCCTGGAGAGATACCAAAGTTCAGACTGCCAATACAGAGCCATCTCTGCAACCATAATTGCCATGCTGTGCTCACTGAGCATGCAATGTGCTTCATGGCCTAAGCGCCAAATTCAATGCCCTACAGAACTCATGAATGGCCTCAGAACCCAATTCAGCAGCTTATCCATGAACCTCATCAACCTGCATGACCTCCAGGGTGTGCAGAGCCAATGCTGTGTGACCTGAAGCCACAGTGTGGCAGGCGTAGGTGAAGTCTGCTGCCGCCTTGTTTAGTAATTTTAGCTAAATATGACCAGGATCTTGAAACCATATCGTGGAGATCTGGAGAAAAGGGAAACAGCCTTGCGAGGTGTGGTTGCGCTCTTGTCCAGCAGAAAAAAAATGTAATCAAAAAGATTTTCTGGCAATTTGAGATGCAGCTTCTAAACTGGGTATGTAATCATATGTTCCTGTGGCTCAGTGGTAGGGCATTGTGTTAGCAGCGCAAAAGGTTGTGGGTTCGATTCCCAGGGAACACACATACTGGTAAAAAATTTATAGCCTGAATGCACTGTAAGTCGCTTTGGATAAAAGCGTCTGCTAAATGCATAAATTAAAATTAAATTAAATTAATCACATTCAGGAAATCTGAGAAAGTTGCAGAAGGAGTAGGGACCCTTCCACTGGGAGGTCCTAGTCACGGCTTTCATTGAGCTGTTCAGACTCCAACACCACAGTAGACATGGCATTTGTTTCTACATCCTCCACCCTGATCCTCCACCTGAGACAGAAAAGCTGGTCAGAAGATGGAGAAAGCGGTATCTTCAGGTCCCCCATGTGCTCGCTGATGGGCCATGCGGTGCTAGTAGCTTGGTGGCTAGAGCACATCCGTGATGTAATCAACACATACTCAGCAACTCGTACTATGGGCTTCCAGATTCCTCTAAAGTGGCCTCTGCATGATCGACCCCCAAATAGGAGACACATGCTGTATGTGTCTTTGCTGACGATAAAGTGCATGGATGAGAGAGACATATTCTAAACATCATTTTGCACTCAATTTGGGAAATTAAATATGCTTGAATGTGAGTTGGTAGACAAAACAAGCTTAAACTATCATGCACTGATTAAAAAAATCTGAAATGATGGTGCCAAACATTCACTTTTAAGGGCACTGTGATGCAGCACCTTATGAGCAGTGCTTTAGCACCATCAGCCAATTAATTTAGCATGATTTTATAGGGCTTCAGAGCTTGTGACCACTGATGTGTTCTCATTGCTTCATTACGTAGCTTTGGGTTCCTACAAAAGGAAAGAAAATTAACGAATGCAATTCAATGAATTTCTCTTCCTGTCATTTAAATTCAAGTCCAATATAATTTAAATTAAACTCATAAATTAACACAGAGTCAAGTAATACTGAGCCCCACACATGACATGCAGGAAAAACATTTTTAATTGTGTGCACAATATAATAAATTGTTCCCTCGTTTTAATTTCTGCCTCTTCATAATGTGCACCTGTGCTGTGCTGAGTGGCAGCATGTCGAAGTAGCTCTTATCCACTGTGTGCATTTTTGTTTGTGTGCTTTTTCTTTTCTTATGAGTGATGCAGCAGTCAAGACTGATGTATATGAGGGATCTTTAGGCGCTGAGAAGTTCAAGATGCGGGGGTAAACATTTCATACTGCAGAAGATTTACCATGGCTGCAGAGCTGGGGCTAAGCTAAAGTAAAAACAGAGAGACAAGAAGTGGAGATACAAGCCATTTCTGCCATCGATACTCATACTTGACTGTCTCACAAGGGAAAATAAGATATTAAATCTGTTGCATGCAAATGTCAAGGAGGCTTATAGTGCTATAGCCCAACCACCACTTTGGAAATCAGACCATAATCTGGTCTTCCTCCAACCCACATACAAACCTTGTGTAAAGAAATTGCCTGCTACAAATCGTACTTTGAGGAAGTGGACATGGGAGGCCAGTGAGTCACTTAAGGACTATTTTGAATGCACTCAATGGAATGTACTGTTGGAGTCAAAGGAAAACAGTAGGGACACTGATTATATTAATTTTTGTTGGGATACTGCCAGCAAGGACTGTACGCTGTTTTCCTAACAATAAACCTTGGATCACTAACAACATTAAGGTGCTGCTCAATCAGAAAAAGCAGGCATTTAGAGAAGAAGACAGAGAGAAGAAGTATGTTCAACATGAGCTGAAGAAGAGTCTAAAGCAGGCTAAACTGGAATACAAAAAGAAAGTAGAGAAGAAGCTGCAGCATAATAACATCAGAGAGGCCTGGAGAAGCATGAATATTACTGGCTATAAGAAGAACAGCCAGACAACAGAGGGTGACTTGGACAGGGCCAATGAGTTTAAACTGTTTTACAGCAAGTTTGATGCTTCTGAAGGATCTACTTCTCCTTGCGGTCGCTAACCTTCTACAGCAGCTATAAATCTTCCCGCTATTCAATCACCCTCCTTTTAGGAACCACTGTGGATCCTCTACTTCTTGTACTGTCGGCGCAACTACCTACAAACCTGGCTCCCACTCCCTGACCTTTACAGTAGAAGAGGTGAGGTCAGAGCTTGGAAGGATGTGCCCAGGGAAAGCGGTGGGTCCAGATGGTGTGTGTCTGAGATTGCTTAAGGAATGTGCAGCCCAACTAGCCGAACCTCTTCAGAGGATTTTCAATATCAGCGTACAGACAGGGAAGGTGCCGCTGCTGTGGAAAACAACATGTCTTGTGCCAGTACCTAAAGCAGGGCGCCTGAAGGAGATTAATGATTTCAGACTAGTCGCACTCACTTTGCACATTATGAAAACCATGGAGCGATTACTTCTTCGCTTCTTAAGACCAGTGACTGCAGGAGTTTGGACTGTGTGGAATTGGTAATGTAGAGATGTATGAGGAGAAAATTGCAGGTAATACTGGACAATGCTGAACATCCTCTTTATAACATCTGGATTAGTCAGAGGGGCAGTTGCAGCAGATGACTTATTTCAGGCAAAATGTTGAGGTAATATTTTGGTATGTCTTGTTATTCATTTTATTTATCTACTTATTTTTTTACTGGACTTTCAGGGACCATGTGTAATCTATCTATCTATCTATCTATCTACTAATTTGTGCACACAAAATAATAATTCGTTCCTTTGTTTTACTAAATCTTGCACAACATCATAATTTGTTCCCTCATTTTACTAAATCATGCGTAAGACATTACTAAATCATGGGCATGTTTTAGTTGAATCAAATCTAGCGAGCAAATTATTATATTGTGTGCATGTTTTACTTAAAAGGAGGGAATGAGTTAGTAAGTTGTGCGCATGATTTAGTAAAACGGGGGAGCAAATTAAGTCATGCACACAATTAACTTTTTTCCCTGTATGTCATATGCGGGGCTTTGTATATTCTGAATTTTATTTTATTTTTTTGAGGATTTATTTTTGGCATTTTGCCTTTATTACAACAGGATAGTGTAGAGTAAACAGGAAGCGAAGTGGGGGAGAGAGAGGGGGGCAGGATTGGGAAAGGTTCTTGAGTCTGGATTCAAACTTGGGATGCCCGAAACGCAATGGCGTTAGTTGTCGGCACACTGCCCACTAGACAATCGGCGCCGACAGAATTTTGTGGTTAAACATTTTACATGACAGACCAGTTTACATGACATATCCATTCATATGAGTGATACTCACTTCTCATCTGTTTCTTGATCTCTTTGGACAGGTCCAACCAGTTCTGCAAAACACAACAGAAACAACTAAATCTTAGAGCAAAATGAAGTCCATACTGCCTTATTGTTTAAGAATGTGTTTAAGAATAATTTGGTCTGTTCAAGAATGGTTGGTCTCTGTTTCTCTATATGTCTGAATTGAGAGACAAAATTTGTAGAAGGAGATTAATGCAAATCTCAACATCTGTCTTTCCCACTGTGGCTTTAAGTGTAAATGAGATGCTTTGTATTTAGGACATCATGTAAGACCAGAAGAGATCAATGCACATATGTACATCTGCATGATCTTCAGCATAAGGTCGACTGGAACCATAGAAACATATACTAAAGTTACATACTAAAAAAAGTGAGAAAATCACATCCATACAAGTCTGTATTTTAAACAGAGATCTCACAGAGATCTTAATTATTAACCATTATTCCGAGTCCATCAAGGAGGAATTGTGATCAGGGGCCCGTTTCAGAAAGGAGGTTAAGTGAAAACTCTGAGTATGTAAACCCTGAAATGAGGGAAACTCTGGATTTTCCGTTTCAAAATGGGAGGTTTGTCAAACCCGGGAAAGCAGGGTAAGTCAAGCCCGTTTCTGAAAGCGAGGTAACTAATATTCAGAGTCAGTTACCATGGTAACTTATTCTGTGAACCTAACCTGGTCGGGAGCAGGTTTTCTTCGGTAAACCCAGAGTTTCTTTTCATCTCCTCCCCCTTTTTAAAGTGTAAGCAATGTTTAAATGCCTTATTCATTCATTCACGCTGCAAAATTGCTTTTCTTACTGAGTATTTTTGTCTTATTTAAAGTACAAATATCTAAAAATTCTTAAGTTAAGATGCATTTTCTATAGATGAAAAATGGTCTAAGATATTTAGTCTTGTTTCCTGGGGGATTTTACGTTTTAGTGCATTTTACGTGAAACATGTAAAATTGTCCGCCATAGGGTAAGAAAAATAATCTTAATGCAAACGGAAACAAGCATATTTTTAATTTCTTACCCCATTGGCAGATAATTTGCAAAATAAGAAAAATGCACTTAAATTAGTTTTTTCCCCTCATGGAAACAAGACTAAATACCTTATGTTATTATTATTATTTTTTCTTTACACCTGTCAGTCCTGTGTCTCGTGTTCTCCTCCCCCACGTGCTCCATGACCCAGTTTGCCCTCATGTTTAATTATGGTTATTGATCCCAGGTATTTCTCGTCTTCCCCTTGTCAAGTCCTGTGTATTTATAGTGAGTCCAGTTCTAAGTTTCGTTGTCTGGTATTGAATGTCGTCTCTCCCCGCTACGTGTGTGTTCCTTGTTCCATGGATGTCCATTAAAGTCTGTTTGTTTTAAGTTTTCTCCTTGTCTCCTCGTTCCTCGCTCCTCACAGTAGCGATAGTGACAGAAAACCGGACCAATAACAGTAAGCGTTTTTGCCCTTCTGCCCTTCTCCTCGTTTTTGTTTTCGTGTTGAACGTTTTTTGTTTTCCTTTTTCCCCCCGCGATTATGGAGATCGCGGCTCGATTCATTGCCCTAGCCCGTAGTGATCTCCCCTTCGTCGAGTATGCCTGGGAGTTCTGCGGATGTCTGCGGATGTGATGAGTTCTCTTTAGATGACGCCACCATCAACTCTCTGTTCTGGCACGGGGCCAATTACCATTGCCCCGTGGACCTCCCAGACACCACGGGACTAAGCTGGAGGGAAGGGATCCTTCGATGTCTAGAGAGCGTCCGGCCCTGAACCAGAACCAGCCCGCTGGCCTCGGCATTCCCAAGCCTTCCGGCCGCACCTCAGTCTAGCCTGCCGGCCGTTCCTCAGTCAAGCCCGCCGGCCGTCCTCAGTCAAGTCTGCCGGCGGTTCCATTGTCAAGCCCGCCGGTCGGTTCACTCTCAAGCTCTCAGCCAACAGCTGCACAATCCTTAACCCCAAATCAAGGAAGGAATTTAAGGAGGAAGCGACTGTTGGCTCGAGCCCATGAGTCCACTCCAGTGTCGGCTCCAGCCCCTGAGCTCGCTCCAGTGTCGGCTCCAGCCCCAGAGCTCGCTCCAGTGTCGGCTCCAGCCCCAGAGCTCGCTCCAGTGTCGGCTCCAGCCCCAGAGCTCGCTCCAGTGTCGGCTCCAGCCCCAGAGCTCGCTCCAGTGTCGGCTCCAGCCCCAGAGCTCGCTCCAGTGTCGGCTCCAGCCCCAGAGCTCGCTCCAGTGTCGGCTCCAGCCCCAGAGCTCGCTCGGACCATGTGTAATCTATCTATCTATCTATCTATCTACTAATTTGTGCACACAAAATAATAATTCGTTCCTTTGTTTTACTAAATCTTGCACAACATCATAATTTGTTCCCTCATTTTACTAAATCATGCGTAAGACATTACTAAATCATGGGCATGTTTTAGTTGAATCAAATCTAGCGAGCAAATTATTATATTGTGTGCATGTTTTACTTAAAAGGAGGGAATGAGTTAGTAAGTTGTGCGCATGATTTAGTAAAACGGGGGAGCAAATTAAGTCATGCACACAATTAACTTTTTTCCCTGTATGTCATATGCGGGGCTTTGTATATTCTGAATTTTATTTTATTTTTTTGAGGATTTATTTTTGGCATTTTGCCTTTATTACAACAGGATAGTGTAGAGTAAACAGGAAGCGAAGTGGGGGAGAGAGAGGGGGGCAGGATTGGGAAAGGTTCTTGAGTCTGGATTCAAACTTGGGATGCCCGAAACGCAATGGCGTTAGTTGTCGGCACACTGCCCACTAGACAATCGGCGCCGACAGAATTTTGTGGTTAAACATTTTACATGACAGACCAGTTTACATGACATATCCATTCATATGAGTGATACTCACTTCTCATCTGTTTCTTGATCTCTTTGGACAGGTCCAACCAGTTCTGCAAAACACAACAGAAACAACTAAATCTTAGAGCAAAATGAAGTCCATACTGCCTTATTGTTTAAGAATGTGTTTAAGAATAATTTGGTCTGTTCAAGAATGGTTGGTCTCTGTTTCTCTATATGTCTGAATTGAGAGACAAAATTTGTAGAAGGAGATTAATGCAAATCTCAACATCTGTCTTTCCCACTGTGGCTTTAAGTGTAAATGAGATGCTTTGTATTTAGGACATCATGTAAGACCAGAAGAGATCAATGCACATATGTACATCTGCATGATCTTCAGCATAAGGTCGACTGGAACCATAGAAACATATACTAAAGTTACATACTAAAAAAAGTGAGAAAATCACATCCATACAAGTCTGTATTTTAAACAGAGATCTCACAGAGATCTTAATTATTAACCATTATTCCGAGTCCATCAAGGAGGAATTGTGATCAGGGGCCCGTTTCAGAAAGGAGGTTAAGTGAAAACTCTGAGTATGTAAACCCTGAAATGAGGGAAACTCTGGATTTTCCGTTTCAAAATGGGAGGTTTGTCAAACCCGGGAAAGCAGGGTAAGTCAAGCCCGTTTCTGAAAGCGAGGTAACTAATATTCAGAGTCAGTTACCATGGTAACTTATTCTGTGAACCTAACCTGGTCGGGAGCAGGTTTTCTTCGGTAAACCCAGAGTTTCTTTTCATCTCCTCCCCCTTTTTAAAGTGTAAGCAATGTTTAAATGCCTTATTCATTCATTCACGCTGCAAAATTGCTTTTCTTACTGAGTATTTTTGTCTTATTTAAAGTACAAATATCTAAAAATTCTTAAGTTAAGATGCATTTTCTATAGATGAAAAATGGTCTAAGATATTTAGTCTTGTTTCCTGGGGGATTTTCCGTTTTAGTGCATTTTACGTGAAACATGTAAAATTGTCCGCCATAGGGTAAGAAAAATAATCTTAATGCAAACGGAAACAAGCATATTTTTAATTTCTTACCCCATTGGCAGATAATTTGCAAAATAAGAAAAATGCACTTAAATTAGTTTTTTCCCCTCATGGAAACAAGACTAAATACCTTATGTTATTATTATTATTTTTTCTTTACACCTGTCAGTCCTGTGTCTCGTGTTCTCCTCCCCCACGTGCTCCATGACCCAGTTTGCCCTCATGTTTAATTATGGTTATTGATCCCAGGTATTTCTCGTCTTCCCCTTGTCAAGTCCTGTGTATTTATAGTGAGTCCAGTTCTAAGTTTCGTTGTCTGGTATTGAATGTCGTCTCTCCCCGCTACGTGTGTGTTCCTTGTTCCATGGATGTCCATTAAAGTCTGTTTGTTTTAAGTTTTCTCCTTGTCTCCTCGTTCCTCGCTCCTCACAGTAGCGATAGTGACAGAAAACCGGACCAATAACAGTAAGCGTTTTTGCCCTTCTGCCCTTCTCCTCGTTTTTGTTTTCGTGTTGAACGTTTTTTGTTTTCCTTTTTCCCCCCGCGATTATGGAGATCGCGGCTCGATTCATTGCCCTAGCCCGTAGTGATCTCCCCTTCGTCGAGTATGCCTGGGAGTTCTGCGGATGTCTGCGGGGATCCAGCCCCCGAATCCAGCCCAAAGAGGTTCCTGAGTTTAGCCAACGGAGAGCTACTGTTCCTGAGTTTAGCCAAGAGAGGGCACCAGTCCCCGAGTCTAGCCCGGAGAGAGCTCCAGTCCCCGAGTTTAGTTCAGAGAGGGCTCCAGTCCCCGAGTTTAGCCCAGAGAGGGCTCCAGTCCCCGAGTTTAGCCCAGAG
>NW_015634043.1:221294-240137 GCF_001515625.1 Sinocyclocheilus rhinocerous
GGGGGGTTATAGGGTTCCAGCCGTAGAGGCTGGGGCAGCGGCCTTGGAGGCTGATCCGCCATGGCCTCCTGAATTCCCTGCTCCGCCATGGCCTCCCGACTCCCCTGCACTGCCATGGCCTCCTGAACTGTCTGCTCCTCCATGGCTCCCCGAGCTCCCTGTTCCGCTGCGGTTCTCCCCCTTTTTGCGAGCCTCTGCCTCAGAGGTAGTAGTTAATAGTAGTCAGTAGTTAATTTTATATATTAGAAATGTAACAGGTTGGATTAAAGAATATTTAATTATGTGAAAAGAGTGTTAGACTATGTGCAAAAAGCTGCAGCGCATTGAAATAGACATTGAATGATATTTAATGCCAAATGTTTGTAAAGTCATTCAGCCTACATCCATGAACCTTTCATGCTTAAAGCTTTACCTTGATTGAATTGTGTTTTTATGCTTCATTTTATAGCTGCTGACATGTTCTTGTTTATTTTTTCTGTCTTTTTCCCTTTTTTTGCCATGGGATACATTTCAAATTAATATTAGTTCAATAATTTACAGTTTTCACCGTTGATATTATAACAGTTATTAAAGGAGTAGTTCACTTCCAGAATGAAAATTCTATCATCATTTACTCACCCTCCACTTGTTCCAAACCTGTATGAGTTTCTTTCTTCTGTTGAACACAAACAAAGACATTTTGAAAAATTTTGGTATCCGAACAGTTGATGAGCACAATTGACTTCCATAGTATTTTTTTTTCCTACTATGGAAGTCAATGGTGCTCATCAACTGTTCGGATACCAACATTTTTCAAAATATCTTCATGTTCAACAGAAGAAAGAAACTCATACAGGTTTGGAACAAGTGGAGGGTGAGTAAATGATGACAGAAGTTTCATTCTGGAAGTGAACTACTCCTTTAAGTTAGAAACAGTTATTAAGAATTAAAGTTACGCATTGACTCGGAAGCACGCGGACGTCTTTTTGTCAGGTGCTGTTGCCATGGTGAATCGTAATTTTGGAGCTCCACTGATCATGACTTTTCATAGTCGCGGTGCGTGTGCTAAACTCAGAGTCAACGTACTCCGAGTCGACTGAACTAACACAATTCAGCCGTTCTGAAACCGAAAACTCGGAGTTTCCCATCACATGGTAAGTCAACTCAGAGTTTAAGTTTAAACTCAGAGTTGGTTGAACCTCCTTATTGAAACGGGCCCCAGGTCTGCGAAAATAAGTTAAAATCTGGTCAAAAGGTTGAGAATTATAGCGGGAGGAAAGTCTCTTCTGTGCAGGAACTCACAATATAGAAACGCTATAATGCGCAGAAATTCCAGAATTTCATGGCAGAAGAATTTGAGATCAATCTTGGTGGAGATCCAGACACTGAGGGGAGAACTAACAGTAATAACATTATAATTAGGGATGGGTCTGAAGCCCAATATCTTATTCTGAAAGACATGGATAATGGCTTCAAAACAAATAATGAATTCTACTAATAATAGGAAAAATATTTGACACAGTCACTTATCAAGTTTCCGGGATAAACAAATGAGCCAGGACAGTACAATCACAAATCAATGCCAATCAGTCTCGTAGAAATCAGAGCTGGCAAAGAGTTATTAACTAAGATACTGAATCATACACATTGTCTACTATTTGATTTGTCTATTTAAATGTTTTAAACCTTGTAAGATATGATTAAACCTGGTAAGACAAAATATTTATCTCTGTCTTACTCTGTCCCGGAGCCAATCCCTCATTGATGTATTTTCTATCATTTGTTCAGATTTGCATGTATAGAAAAAGCTGTTTTGAACCACTGAATATTTTTTTTCATTTTTAATGTCTAATGTTAAGTCTACACCTTACACAAAAGTCTGGGGATAGTTAAAATTCCTTATTCCTTATTACAGGTTTGCATAGAGTTTAGTGTTTCAATTCCTTGTGTGATATGATGAAGAACACAAACCTGTCTTTATTGTTATTATTATTTTTATTACTACTACTACTACTAGTACATTTACATTTAGTCATTTAGCAGACGCTTTTACCCAAAGCGACTTACAAATGAGGACAATAGAAGCTATCAAAACCAACAAAAGAGCAATAATATGTAAGTGCTGTGACAAGTCTTGGTTAGTCTAACATATGTAGCACCACATAAGGGTTTTTTGTTTGTTTGTTTTTTGTTTGTTTTTTTATGATAAATAAAAAGAAAACAAGCAGATAGAATAGAAAAAGAAAAGAGAATGCTAGTGTTAGAGGGTCATTTTTTAAAATAAATATAAAGAAAACAAGTCAAGAGAATAGAAAAAGAGTAGAAAATGCAAGCGTTAGAGGGTAATTTTTTATTATAAATAAAAAGAAAACAAGTAGATGGAATAGAAAAAGAAAAGAGAACGCTAGTGTTAGAGGGTTAATTTTTTTAATTAAAAAGGAAACAAGTAGTAGAATAGAAATAGAATAGAGAGTGCAAGTGCTAGTGTCACAACCCTTCGGAGCTCGGAATGAGGAGACGCAGAAGTAAACTCAAACAAACAGACTTTAATAAACAAAAAGGCAGGGAACATTGGGATCGCAGGAGACATTGAATGACGTAAGACACCGGAACAAAGGAACCAAGGAACATAACACTCTTTAAATACGTGACTAAACGAGGGACTCAATGAGAAAAACCTGAAATCAATAAACATAATCAACAAGGGAGAAACTGGGTCATGGAGCACATTGGGAGCAAAACACAACACAGGAACACAGGGGCAGTCCAAGGGCGTGACATTACCTCCCCCTCCCGGAAGGCGCGTCCTCGCGCCTCATAACTTCTAACGGGGCTCGGGGAGCCATGGCGGAGTAGGCAGTTCAGGGGGCCATGGCGGAGTAGGCAGTTCAGGGGGCCATGGCGGAGCGGGCTCCCGCCTTGGCCTCGGCACTCGGTCCGGCCACTACGGCCGAAGCCCTATAGCCCCCCCCCACCCAAAATTCCTTGGCGGAAATTTCGGGTTCTGAGGCCCTCTCTGGGCTTAACTTGGGAACAGGAGCCCTCTCTGGAATGGACGTGGGAACCACAGCCCTCTCTGGGCTGGACGTGGGAACAGGAGCCTCTCTGGGCTTAACTTGGGAACAGGAGCCCACACTGGAGCAAGCTCAGGGGCTGGAGCTGACACTAGAGCGGACTCAGGGGCTGGAGCCGACACTTGAGCGGATTCCGGGGCTGAAGCCGACACTGGAGCGGACTCAGGGGCTGGAGCCGACACTGGAGCTGACTCAGGGGCTCGAGCTAACAGTCTTTTCCTCCTCAGATTCCTCCTTTGGTTTGAGTTGAGGGAGACTGAGGGAGACTCAGCTGCTGTCAGCTGAGGGCTTGGGAGTGAATCGGCCGGCAGGCTTGAAAGTGGAGCGGCCAACGGACTTGATGATGGAGCGGCCGGCGGGCTTAAGAGTGCAGTGGCTGGCGGGCTTGACAACGGAGCGGTTCTGGATCGGGGCCGGATGCTCTCCAGGCACAAAGAATTCAGTGTGGCATCGTCCAATGCCGTTAAGACGGCGAGCCCACAGAATTCCCTGGCATACTCCACAAAAGGAAGGTCCTTACGGGTTAAGGCAGCGAATCTTGCGGTGGTTTCCATACCCACAGGGAACGGGAAAAGAAAAACTTTCAAAAACAGAAACCAAAACAGGGAGAAGGGGCACCGCTTACTGTATGTGGGTTTGTCTGGTGTTCTTTCAAAACCCTTTAGAGCACGGAATGAGGAGACGAGGAGACGCAGGTGTAAACCCAAACAAACAGACTTTAATAAACAAAAAGGCAGGGACCATTGGGATCGCAGGAGACATTGAATGACGTAAGTAACCAAGGAACAGAACACTCTTTAAATACATAACTAAACGAGGGACTCAACGAGAAACACCTGAAATCAATAAACATAATCAACAAGGGAGAAACTGGGTCACGGAGCACATTGGGAGCAAAACGCAACACAGGAACACAGGGGCAGTCCAAGGGCGTGACAGTTAGAGGGTCAAAATAAATAAAAAGTAAACAAGTAGATGGAATAGAAAAAGAAAAGAGAGCGCTAGTGTTAGAGGGTTCCTGTTTAGGATGGCACTACAGTGCATCATTCACTTGCAGTACGCAGTTATTATATTAAGTTACGACTTATGTCAAGTCCTCCATATCAGACAAGAGCTGCTCAGAGCTTCTGAAACTCCAAGTGCGGTCCACATATATTTGCAACACTCTTACGGGACACAGCAACACTAAGGCTAGATCTGTCTCCTCCGAGGGCAGTGCTTGCAGGTTCACCTCGCGAAAAGGCGTGGTGGGAACCTTGGGCACGTATCCAGGCCGGGGTCTCAGGACAACGTGAGAGTAGGCCGGCCCAAACACAAGGCACTCTTCGCTCACCGAAAATGCTTGGAGGTCCCCGACCCTCTTGATGGAAGTGAGCGCGGTCAGGAGCGCTGTCTTAGCAGACAGGAATTTAAGCTCAGCTGAATCCAGCAGCTCAACGTGCTAGAAAAGCATTTAAAGAAAATGTTGCATTTTGTTGCGTTCTTCTGACCTCATTTGCTTACCTGTATATAGTTTGCATCAGGTGTATTCTGAGATCTGAGGTCTTTTTTATATCGCTGTATTAGTTCACTGAGGCGCGTTTAGCATTTTTCATGTTAAGCCCAATTTATACTTCTGCGTCGAACCTACACCGTAGCTACGCCAACGTGTAGCACGCACAAATGTAAAAATGTAAAGGCGAGTCAATTCTATGTGGACCGCAAGCGCTGTGATTGGTCTGCTAGAACCCCTCCCTCCGTATGTATTTCAGTTTTGTGTGTTTTTTTGCATTTTAATATACTTTAATGTTACACCTTCTTATTTAAAATAAAACAAAGCAAAGAAAAAGTGTCTTATTTATTATACAACATACATCACTTAGTTGTCCACAACAAACAATGTTGTTCTGCCATAGTACAATTCCTTGTGGAGACTGAAAGAATGCCATCTTCTCCTGTTCAGTTGTCATCTCCTTTTTGTAGTTTTAAATACATTATCTGTTCTTGGATATTTATTTACCGCCGTCACTGCTGATGCTTCTCCGTCAAGCTGCTTCTTCTTTGGCTTTTGCCTTGATAATAGGGGTTACACCAGAAACATGCCATGGACACTGCAAACTAGCGGTCTCAATGTGTAACTGCATGTCGACGCGGACAACGACACAGAAGTATAAATGAAAACTGACACATAGCCTACGGCATAGAGGCCGTAAGTATAAATCAGTATAAATTAGTATAAATCAGCCTTTAGGCAATGTTGGGGAATCCTGGAGTGAGATGTATGAGGGAAACCCCAATATTACAGCCCAGTGTCACACAAGCCATAGTTAAGGAAACTAAGCAACTGAATACAATATATGTCTCTTCAGATGTAATGTACATCAATGTCGGGTAAAATAGCATTATAATCTCCTTTGCGGTAGAGAAAGCTGCTACACGGGGAAACGAGTAACAGCAAAGATGTTGAATTAAACGTACACACAGTCAGCTTTTCCACATATACATACTGGCCCTGATCATCATAACTTCTATGTACCCTTGCTCCATTGCTACAAATCAGTTTTTTTAAATGAATGACTTTATCCACCTGTTGCTTTGGTCTTCATCAACAGCTGCTTGCACCTCCTGCAGGTGAGCAACTAACAGCAGACGGAGATCATGCATCGATACTCTACTGCTATTCCTGCGCTTCCCGGATGTGAAATGCTGAAATTTCTGCCGAATTTTAACAAATTTTTAATTCAATAATGTGTGTGAAATGTTTTGAATTCAAATATTCACAGTTTAAATAAACAATTATGTCAAATTTCAGCCCCTAAAAATGCAAGCCCTGAAAATACAAGGCATTCAAATGCAAGCATTGTTTATGCAGAGCATTATTTTTTCATTTGGTGCAATTCAGCATGCTTTTTTTTGTTTCAAAGACATTTGTCATTATTTTTCTTCCATAGACTGATGACCGACTGGAGAGTGAGACAACAAAGTAGCTGCTTGAGTCTTCAGATGTTAGCTTGAATCTTGAATTAAGTTCATTTTCCTTAACTATCTGCAAATTATTATTATTATTATTATTATTATTAATTCTATGCTTACATCTCATTTAATTGTGATACAAGTGATCTTGCAGAGATATTATTTGTGAGTCTTCTGTTCTGTGGGATAAAACTGAAATATGTCTGAAATTTAATGATAGAAGCATTTGGAATAGCTCTCTGACCTTTTGGCTGTCAGAATCACTGAAGGTCAAGCCGAAATAGTCCTTTTCCAACAAGTTTAGATGTTCACACACCAGGTCCAGGAGAACCTGCCCCTTACACTGTTTCTGCAAAAATAACAAAACACAAATGTGGAAGGGGTAAAACATACATATAAATTATGCAATTAGCAGACAGTGCAAACAATAAACATGTTTATAATATATTTTGACACTGGTTTATTTGATAATTTGGTCCTGATCAGAGATTAATTCCACCCTCCTACCCCATCAGTACAAGTTGCTTGTCACATATATTATTTTACAAAAATGCATAAGCATTTCTACAATAAATGTACCTGTTGTGACTTAAATTAGATTAATATTAGTCATAAATGCTTAGTATAATGTTTAATTCATTGTTTTCAATAATAAGAACAGAAACAGTTTATATAGTAATTTATTTGGCTCTTCCCCTTTAGGAAACATTACCCATAATGCTGTTCAGATATAGAGTTCGCTGAGAAGAAGTGAACTGACTGAGTAACGTTGTGTGTGTGCACTGCAAAAGTGAATTCATCCCTGTAAAAAACCTGAAACTCCAATAAATCAGTTCTTTTGTTTTTAATTCAAGTCGTCACGAGTCATTATTGCTTGTTTAGTGAAGAAGTCACGACAAAGCGTCTGGTGCCGAAACCCAGGAAACTAGCAAACAACACCCGAAATGGTGGAGCGACTTGAAAGACTACTCAGAAAATGGAGAGCTGTACTCGCTTCCACAACGAGACTTTTACAAGATATCGAAACAGAAGTAGACAAAGAAGATCCAGTCATTTACTGACTACGTGAACTGTTAGCCCTGTTATCTGGAAAAGAGGAAATGCTGCTGGAGTTGGATGTCAGAATCGAGGAAGGGACGGACACCGATGATTTGGAGAATGAAATCGCTGATGTTGAGGATTATAAAGAGCGAGTCATCACCGCGAAATCACGCACGCACTGAGTGTTGAGGACATTTGGTTTAATCACCAAAACACAACAGTAATATCTTCTTTCAACTTAGTACTTTTAACAATCAGTTAATTCAAGAGCAAACAATGCAAGATACTTGTTTCAAATCACCTTTGTTGCTGAAATAATTAGTAATAGAGGCAATAACTGTCATGTTAGAAAATACACTTACATTACCTAGCTTGCATAACTCACATAAAATCCATAATGTTTGTAAAAGTATTTATACAGCGTGTTACTGTATCAAAAGGTGTGATGAAGGTATGACATGGCCATAAGGTTTGGTGCTAGAACAAAGTTTATTGTCAATGCAGTATGACATATGACTGTAACTGGACATCAGATGAAAGGTGAGTTATAGTAATGAGCAGTCTCTACCATGGTAAAGACTATACAGTATCACATGGCATAATGTAATGTAAAATGCTGTATTTGATGCCATCTGTCTCCCTTCTACTGATACATCTTTGATTAATTTCTCTCCCTTGTATCCCGCCGTATGTTCACAAATTGCAAAACACACAGTTTTACAAATGAGGACGTCCTCAAAGGGAGGTTTTTGGTGATTTTGTCAAGTTTTGCTTTGCACACACACACACACACACACACACACAATAGTGGTTGTCATCTAAGATAAATCACTTATAGTGCAAAAAAAATTCATTACATTTCGTTATCCCTGAATTGCCAACAAGTTCTTTAGAAACGATATCTATAAATGCACCAAATGATTCACTGATTAACCATTAAGATGAGTTAGATTAAATAATAGACAAATAGTAAGAGCTTTATGAAAGTCAGTTACTGTGAATGAAACATTTATATAGATGAAACAATTATTTTGTGTAGTGAAAAGGATACTTTGTGATTGTGTGTATTGTACTAAGACAATTGAAAATACACTGAAATGTTTGAAAAAACTGCACTTTTGATGATCTGTTGTGATATTAGTACTCAGAGTTTTGAAAATGTAACAGTTGCTTGTGAAAATAGTACCAAAGCAAATAAGAAACTGTAATACTGTGAAGCTGCCTTGAAATAATCTGTACTGTATAAACACTATATTGTATAAATAAATGTTATATGTTCCAATTTTCTTTAAGTGTTTTGAAGACATCAGACTCTAAAAAGTTTTCATATTTACAAAGCACAGTGGAAATGGAAATATTTTCTTTATACTTTTGTCAGTTAAACAAAGGTTTAAGAGAATAGAGAAAGGTTCAAAATCTTGTTTCTTGTTTTTATTGCATGTAGCGTCTGCGTAGAATCATGCATGATCTTTGGGGTTTTATGGCTTAAGAGACCCTCACCTGCCAGCATCCCAGAACCCCCAGCAGCATCAAGGGGGTGGGAGCCTTTTCAAAGGCTGTCTTCCAGTCACGGTGTGTCACCTAAAGGATTGGATAAGCTGGCTAGAAACATTCCCACTTTCACTCCTAACCCTGCAAGAGGCCACGATGTGCACGCCTACTTAAAAGACATTGACTTTCATTTGCAAACTGTTGCCAATATTACCACACGAGACAGACTCTATCTGCTCCGAATCACCGCCAGCCGTGAGGTGAGGAGCTTTCTAGACCGGCAGCCAGAAACTTGCCAAAATGTTTTTTGGAGTTTTTCCAAAAAGGTTTTCAATGTATTTTCAAACTGAGTTTGTACATACTAAAACATCCCTGTGAGGGAAAGTGTATTTTATAATAACCTATGGTAGTTTCAGTTTAGAAATTATTCCAGTCAAAGTTGTCAGTGACAAAAACAGTTGATTTATGAGTTTATTAAAGGGTTCTTAGTGCTTCACATGAGGCATAAAGACAACTGTCGTGCGGACACCACTGAAACAACTCTTTCACTTACCTCAATGTTCTCTTCATAAATAGAACTGTCCAAAAGTGTGACTTTAAAGGGAACAGTCTTGAAGCGTTTGGAGCCTTTCTGAGGGGATCTTGGGCTCTTGTTGGATGTTGTTCTGTCTGATGCATCATGTACATCTCCAGAGTCATCATGAGGCTTAATATCCTATAATCAGTATATATTATCAGTTTATATTACATTATATCAGTTTATATTACATTATATTTTTTTCACAACTGTTAATCACTAAAATATTTTCTTTCTTTCTTTTTTTTTGTTGTTGAAAAAACTGTGTCAATTAGGCAGTCATGCGAGTCTACAGGAGTGGGTACTCTTTGTCATGTCATCTGTGTTATGGTTTTCTTGTCAAATGGTTTCCTGCATGTTGGTTGACTACACTGACTTTGATTTGATGTACAAATTTTCAAAGAAAAAATAAATGTTTAAAATATTAGTTGGACATTTAAAACAATTCCCTACCTCTTTCGCCATTTTACCATCTGAGTCTGACTCTGGAATGGTAACTTCAGTACCCTTATGTTGGGGTGTCACCTCAGTCCCAGTCCCTGTCTCAGTCCTCATAGTCACCTTTCCTGAAAAGAAAAAAAAAGTTATTTATTACATTGTTCTCTACATATCAGTATGCATCCTTAAAAAAACACTATGATTAAAGCTACTCAGCTTTCAGTGCTGAATCACATCTTTGATTGCAGTAAAAAAGACAACTCAAAAATATGCAGATACATGGAAAATGATGCCTTTCCTATTGTAGATACAGAGATAAATGAAAAAAACCCCCACATTATTAGCTTTGGCAGTCCTGCACATTTTGTCCTTATTTCGAGTATTTATGTTTGTCTTGTGTTAGAGCACCTAGCTTTGTCTTTGTGTTGGCCATGTATTGACTCCTCTTGTCCTGCCTCCTTGTTTTCCCTTTACCACGCCCCCTCATTTAGTATGTGTCTAGTCTTTGCTTGAGCAGTTGCACTTACCTGTTCCTCATATGCTTTCCTCTCTATATTGTGCTTCTTTTCCTCTTGTGTTTGCTGGATTGTGTATGTTGCAAAAGTACACAAAGACAAAACCAATAAATAGACATGACTGAAGGCTGAGAGCTAGACAGCACAAATTGTGCCTGAGTGTTTGTGGTATTGTCTTTGTGTATTTTCCACTGTCTTTACAGTGGAGTCTGTGCTGCCAGCATTCACCTGACTTCAGTCTGCCCTCTCCAGTATTGTTCCTTGATTACATGTCTGGTTGCTGTTCTAACTTCCTCTTGGCTCTGACCACCAGTTTGGACTGCTCACTGGTTACTGACCCTTGCATGTTGCTGACTTCTGTCTTGAGCTGGCTGTCTATGCACTGTTGTCTGTGTGCACGGCTTCTGATTCCTCTCCTCATCAGACTTTTGGATTCTTTCTGCCCTTTTGGACTGGCTGCTGTTAGGACTGCCTACCCGGCTGTTTGACACAGTGTTATGGACTTACAGTTATGGACTTACAGTACTTTGTTCTAGTGACGTGTTATATTCAACTGTATACAGATGACAGTGGACAACAATGTATTGTGTAAATTTGTACCACAAAGCACTGAAAGCAAAGCATTTGATATCAATCTGTAAAGACAAAACACTGCACAAGAGGTTGGTCTAATACATGGGAATATATTCCACAGGAAACCTTGCCATTTAAAACTGGTTCCACTGCCATTCTGTTCACTGACTTTGTAATGCATACTGCATTCAAAAATGGCAAGCAATTTCTAGATCTAGTCCAAGATCTAATCCATGGGTCCTCAAATAGCAGACTACGGTCTGGTTCTGGATCCTGGCTTGGTTCCAACCGGACTGGGAGACCATTTCTACAGTTTAAAGTCAGCAGCATGTCAAAATGACAGAGCTGTACACACCAAGTTATATCCTCTAATATATTCATTCATATATCATTGCTTCTCTCCCCCGCTAAAGACATAAAGCTTTACAAAAACTACAGATGTTATTTTAACAACAGAGGCACAGTGCGCAGCAAATAGTTTTTGATACCTTTGCTAAAACACTGCAGAAAAAAGTTGGGAAAATGATTTGTACATGGCAAGGAAAGGCAACTAAAACTTTGAAATTACTAGTTAACTTTCCTTTCTGCTCATATTTTGTTTATTTGCTGTACATTGCTTGTTTGTTTTTAGTAGATATTTATTTTAAGCAAAACTTCAAGATGAAAACCCTGAACTCGCAATGTATTTACTGTCACATGGCCTTTTGACATACATAGGTATCTAAATGTAAAAAATAATAATAGCCTGATAAAACATCTAATCTTACATTTTAAATATTCTTATTCAGTTGGGCCTAACGGACAAACTAGTTTACATTTTTTTTGTAGAAAAATTCTCATAAACTACTGCTTTGACTCTTGGAGTCAAATCGTCACCTTGGAATTATAAGATTCTATCTGACTTTTTTTTTTTCAAAATTGAGTTATTCACATATTCTTATTCTTTGACAACTTATTTACATTATGTGATTTTTTTTTTTTTCTAAGTTGTGTACATTTTAGGACTTTTTATTTAGAAAACAAAAAGGTTCTATCTACAAAGTCGAACTCTTACATGGTTCTATAAGGTTCTATCTAAAGGAAAGGAAAGGACATGTGGCCAAGTACGGTGTCCCATATTTAGAACTTGTGCTCTGCATTTAACCCATCCAATGGATGGATATTCGCTGGATATTCACCTCCCCCACCTACAATCCCTGCCAGACCTGAGACTCCAACCCGCGACCTTCAGGTTACAAGTCCGACTCTCTATCCATTAGGCCACAACTGCCCCACCTGTGAGCCGAACGGCATTTTGAATGCACACAAGAGGACCAATCAGGATCACCTTTCTTTGTCATGTCGCCAGACTGCTTCATGACAGCAGGAGAGATTAAACGTAAAATATTTTAATTGTACATTTTTTTTTAATTATATATAATCAGTGAAATATTTTTTTTAATGTTTATTATCCAATAATTATTATTTTATTATAATAAATCATTATATAATCATAATTATAATAAATCATTATTATATGTCTGTATAGGTCTTTTATTAAGTTTTAGTTTTATTTAATTTGAGTTATTTTAATACTTCAACAAACTAATTGGAAATGAAATAATATATATATTGAATTTATAAATGTGTATGTAAAAAGCGTCTGCTAAATGACTAAATAAATAAAAAAAATAAAAAATTATCCATTAAATGCATAGTGAGCTGACTGTGGACACGGCAAGAGCGCATAAGTGTTTTGCTTAATACCAGTTTTCTGTTACTGTCGTTTAGAGTAAATATCTGCTAGTTGGGAGGATTCATTCGTTTACTGCTTATTTTATTTAAAAAGTTTATGCTGATTGTGCATGTTGTTTGCCGTTGGCTGTAATTAGAAATTACAAATAGACTTTTTGCTACCTGTTAATTTGTGCTTACGTGGCAAATGTGCAATCATGCTAACCTGTCTCCTATCCGCACTTCTTCTATTGAACCTTTTTCTTGTTCTATGGGTCTCTGGAATTGTCAGTCAGCTGTCAACAAAGCTGACTTTATTCCAGCCTTTGCTACTCAGTCAGAACTAAGTCTCTTAGGCCTGACTGAGACCTGGATTAAACCTGAAGACACAGCAACCCCTGTTGCTCTTTCCAACAACTTATCTTTCATCCACATCCCCCGTCAGGTTGGGAGAGGTGGGAGTACTGCCATGTACCTCCCATACACGTATAACATCAACAACACTTGTTTTGAATTTCATGCCGTTACAGTTACACTCCCTGTAAAAATCCACATTGTACTGTAGTTATTTATCGCCCTCCAGGTCAGCTGGGCAACTTTCTAGAAGAACTGGACATGCTGCTGTCCTCATTCTCTGAGAATGGCAGCTCGCTGGTACTTCTTGGTGACTTCAACATCCACCTTGACAAGCCATTTGCTGTTGACTTCCACTCTCTCCTAACCTCTATCGAACTTCAGTGGCTCAACACCACAGGTACCATAAATTACCAGCTCGACCTCATCTTTACACGCAATTGTATCACCTATAACATCTTGGTCAAACCCTTGCATGTTTTGGATCATTTCATTATTACTTTTAATCTACATCACCTTCTTCCACACCACCAACCCCTCTGCCAGTTTCGTTTAGATGAAATCTGAGGTCTCTTTCTCCTTCTCGACTTTTCACCGTGATATCATCCTATCTTCCCACCCCCACACATTTCTCACCATTAGATGTGAATTGTGTTAAAAATACATTATGTACTACCCTAACTAGCTGCCTAGACAATATCTGTCCAATTTCCTCCAGACCAGCACGTGCAACTCCTTCCAACCATTGGTTAACCGATGTCATCCATGAGCATCGGACTAAACTCAGGGCAGTGGAGAGAAAATGGCGCAAATCAAAAGACTCTGCTGATCTCAGCAGGTATCACTCACTGCTATCTTCATTTTCCACCAAAGTTGACGCTGCCAAAACGGCCTTTATCCACAACAAGATCAACAACGCATCAGACACACGCAAACTCTTCAAAACATTCAATACTCTCTTTGTCCCCCTCCACCACCTCTTTAACTGCTGACGATTTTGCTAATTACTTCACTAACAAAACCACATCCATCAGCAATCAGTTCTCGGCTCTACTCACCCAGGAACTCACAGCAAACACTCACACAGCTGACCATCTTCTCCCCTCCTTCTCTCCTCTTTCAGAAGATGAAGTGTCTGAAATTATCCTCTCCAGCCACCCTACCACATGCCCTCTAGACCCAATCCCCTCACATCTCCAAAGCAAGGCGGTTTCAGTTGAATGGCCACTTTTGAATCCAGATTGGTTGTTGTCCAGCAGGTTGTTCTGTGAGAGGAAGGAAGACACTTGGTTGAACACAACGCGTTCAAGTGATTTTGCTATGAATGGGAGGAGAGAGATGGGTCTGTAGCTCTCAATAAGTGAAGCGTCTAGTGTTTTTTTTTTTAAGCAGTGGGGTTACCCGAGCCTGCTTGAATGCAGTGGGGAAAATGCCTGTGAGAAGAGAGGAGTTGATGATGTGTGTGAGTGAAGGCATACAGTGGGGCAAACATTTATTTGATCCCCTGCTGATTTTGTAAGTTTGCCCAGTTACAAATAAATGAAGGGTCTGTAATTTTATGGTAGGTTTATGTTAACATATAGAGACAGAATAACAACCAAAAAATCCAGAAAAAACACTATATAAAGGTTAGAAATTGATTTGCATTTCAGTGAGTGAAATAAGTATTCCAAAGCATAATGTTTCCACCTCCGTGCTTGACTGTAGGGATGGTGTTTTTGGGGTCATTTCACTCCCTCCAAACACGGCGAGTCAAGTTAATGCCTAAGAGCTCAATTTTGGTCTCATCTGACCACAGCACTTTCTCCCAAGCCTTCTCTGAATCATTTTGATGTTCTTTGGCAAACTTTAAACAGGCCTGTACATGTGCCTTCTTGAGCAGGGGGATCTTGCGGGTGCTGCAGGATTTCAGTCCATTGCGGCGTAGTGTGTTACCAATATTTTGCTTGGTGAATGTGGTCCCAACTGCCTTAAGATCATTAACAAGCTCCTCCCGTGTAGTTCGGGGCTGATCCCTCACCTTTCTCATGATCATCCTTACCCCATGAGGCAAGATCTTGCACGGAGCTCCAGACCAAGGCCGATTGATGGTTGTTTTGTATTTCTTCCATTTCCGAATAATCACACCAGCAGTTGTCTCCTCACCAAGCTTCTTGCTGATGGTCTTTTAGCTCATTCCAGCCTTGTGCTGATCTACAATCTTGTCTCTGACATCGCTCTTTGTTCTTGCCCATGGTGGTGGGAGAGGTTGGAATGGAAAATACAGATTGTGTGGACAGATGTCTTATACACCTAACGAGCTGACATTAGGAGTAACTTCTTAAAGTGGCAGGACTAATCTGTGTTCCACATGGGCACATAACCAATCTGTAGGAGCCAGAATTCTTGCTGGTTGGTAGGGGATCAAATACTTATTTCACTCACTGAAATGCAAATAAATTTCTAACCTTTATATAATGTATTTTTTTCTGGATTTTTTGGGTTGATATTCTGTCTCTATCCGTTAAAATAAACCTACCATAAAAATTACAGACCATTTCTTTGTAAGTGGGCACACTTACAAAATCAGCAGGGGATCAAATAAATATTTGCCCCACTGTATGCCTTCACTCACTCACATCATCAACTCATCTCTTCTCACAGGCATTTTCCCCACTGCATTCAAGCAGGCTCGGGTAACCCCACTGCTTAAAAAAACCACACTAGACGCTTCACTTACTGAGAGCTACAGACCTGTCTCTCTCCTCCCATTTATAGCAAAATCACTTGAACGCGTTGTGTTCAACCAAGTGTCTTCCTTCCTCTCACAGAACAACCTGCTGGACAACAACCAATCTGGATTCAAAAGTGGCCATTCAACTGAAACCGCCTTGCTTTCAGTCACTGAAACACTACAGAGTGCAAGAGCTGAGTCCAAATCTTCAGTTCTCATTCTGCTAGATCTATCTGCTGCATTTGATGCTGTTAATCATCAAATCCTTCTGTCCACCCTCTCATCACTGGGCATCACCAGAACTGCACTCTACTGGTTTGAGTCTTTCCTCACAGGTAGGTCCTTCAGGGTGTCTTGGGGAGGAGAGGTATCCAAATCACATCAACTGGTCACTGGGGTTCCTCTGGGATCAGTTCTTGGACCCCTTCTCTTCTCTATATACACTACATCACTGGGACCCATCATTCAGGCACATGGTTTTTCCTACCATTGCTATGCTGATGACACGCAGCTCTACCTCTCATTTCAACCAGATGATCCAACGGTACCTGCTCAGATCTCAAACTGCCTGACGGACATCTCAGCATGGATGAAAGAACATCACCTGCAACTCAACCTGGCAAAGACAGAGCTTCTCATCTTCCCTGCCACTCCATTAGTTCAGCACCAGTTTACCATCCAACTAAGCTCATCAACGATAAGCCCATCGGGTTCAGCCAGGAATTTTGGGGTGGTCCTTGATGATCAGCGGACCTTTAAAGAGCATATTGCAAAAACAGCACGATCATGCAGGTTTGCACTACACAACATCAGGAAGATCAGACCCTTCCTAACAGAACATGCAACACAGCTTCTCGTCCAGGCCCTTGTCATTTATAGGCTGGACTAGTGCAATGCTCTTCTGGCTGGACTCCCAACATGTGAAATCAGACCTCTGCATATGATTCAAAATGCAGCAGCACATCTTGTTTTCAATGAGCCCAAGAGGGCCCATGTCACACCGCTTCTCATCTCTCCGCACTGGCTACCAGTCGCAGCTTGCATCAAATTCAAGTCATTGGTGCTTGCCTACAGAACAGCCACGGGCTCCGCAACCTCCTCCTCTTCTAAGCATCTACATCCCCTCCAGAAGCCTGCGGTCAGTAAACGAGTGGCGGCTCATGGTCCCATTGCAGAGAGGCAAAAAATCTCTCTCCAGGACGTTCTCTTTCACCATACCCTGTTGGTGGAATGACCTACCTAACTCCATCCGGACAGCGAAATCCCTCACAATCTTTAAGAAACAACTGAAAACTCATCTTTTCCGTGAGCATCTAACTGCCTCCTCATGAAAAAAAACTATATTCCTTCACTTTTTCTGTTCTTTGTTGGGTTGGTAAAGCCCTGAATATGTATTGATTGGCAAAACATTCATGCATTTAAGATTTCAACTTTGTGAAACAACTTTGCTGAAGCATTGTCTGTTTACTTGCAGTTTAAAGTCTTAAAATGTCATACATTTTACAATATTAAGCCTTAAAAGTCAAATGGTCAACTATTTAATTGATGGGGTTTTAACTATAACAATAAATGTTATTAGGTTATCTTGGCCAGTCACGATCACTAGCTGGAGTGCCCCAGTTGTCCACTAAAGGTCACTCCACTTGAGACTGATTCTGCCCCATGAACTACATGTCCCATAATCCTCTGCCTGGTTTCATCACTGATTGTCCACAGCTGTTTCTCATCACCTCAATAACTCTGCCTTTATAAGCCCTGTATTTTCAGTCATTCTTTGCAACCTCTTGCTGGTTGTCACACTGCAGTTCTGAGTATCATTCTAGTTTCCTGTGTTCATGGTTTGTTTCTTCTCGTCTTATTCATTGGATTATATAAGGAGCTTGATTGCCCATGGACTCCAGCATGTGGACTCCACTGTGGGGATCTTTAGTTTTTGCATTTCCCTTGTTAGCCTCGTGTATTTAGTCCCTGTGTTTCTCCTGTTCTTTGTCACTCATTTTGGGCTGTTGCTCGGATGATCTGGATTTCCCTTGTGCTTCTTGGTTCTCTGGTTTCTTGGTGTTCAGTATTTCTAGTCTTATGTTTTTATTTTGTTTGTTCATTAAATGGATTTGTATGTGAATCCTCACACATCCTGTTGTCTTTATCCACCATATGTAACAGCCATACTGATCTTCTCATCATGTCCAAAACATCTATTTGGTTTTGATTATCGTGCTGAAATCATGCGTTTTAAACCATATTACTATAAACATCTGATATAGGGTTTTCTGAACGCACACATTCGAAGCAGGCGCACCAAAATCGGTAGAGGTCTGCAAGCCCGTCGGGTCCCGACACGCTGAGTCCATTCGGGCTGGGCATTTTTTTTTTACAGATCGGGCTCGGGTCGGACTTGGGTTCATTCAGCTTCTCTCCTTTTATTGTGCCCATACACGCGCAGAGCACACATAGGCTACTGTATGAAATATTGTTATATTGATTATATTATACATCGCCTATGCAATACGCAACGCATATACGCATGCATTAGCATACAGGTGACAGTTGACCATGCAGAGCATCAGGGAGAAGTTTGAGCGTGGGGAGTTACTAAAAGTTCCCAATGCTTCGGGAAAAGCTGCATTTTGGCCATCAGCAGAAGAAAAGAAATAAAACAGTAAACAGCCAGAGAACGTAACCTAGAATGGGAGATGGATCGGTTTTTGAAAGGTAAGAGAAAAGCCATAGATGAAGTCGCACAGACCCAGGCAGGTGCTGGTCATTCAAAAGCTAAATGCAGAAAATATGATGAGGCATATCTTGCTCTTGGCTTCACTCACATGTCTGTACCGTCGCGCCGCAACAGCTTTACACTGGATGCGACAAAGCAACCGTTGCAAATCATTTAAACTTTGTGTTAATACTTCATAAATAGAACAATGCATCAGTTTAATGTCGGGATTTTGTCATGTCGCGTCGCGCCGCATCCAGTGTACACAGCGTCACTGATTATAATGGGTTCTACTGTATTTTGCCGCTTGCGTCCGGTGTAGACACGGTGTTTAATGTCGTTGGTGAGGAGGAAAGCCTGTGTGTGTCCTATGCCTTAGCAGACAGCATGAAACCCACAATAAAAATAAATAACACAGAGAATAATAATAATAAAAGCGCCAGATTTTTTTTATAGGTTTAAAGGGGGGCGCGACCAAAAAAGTTTGAGAACCACTGGGCTAAAGCGTGCCACAAAGCCCCAGCAAAAGTAATTACCATGAATATGTCAGGGGAAATAGTAAGGAGATATTTGAATTATTTAATAATAAATTAGTATTTTCGGAGTCCATGTCGCAAAGATGAAGATGACGATCCTGACTCGCCATCTCCTCATTAGACGTGTCTTTAGAGAGAAGTGCATCTTTACGGTTTTTATAATGAACGAGTTTT
>NW_015634043.1:241058-247191 GCF_001515625.1 Sinocyclocheilus rhinocerous
GTTTAATGTCGTTGGTGAGGAGGAAAGCCTGTGTGTGTCCTATGCCTTAGCAGACAGCATGAAACCCACAATAAAAATAAATAACACAGAGAATAATAATAATAAAAGCGCCAGATTTTTTTTATAGGTTTAAAGGGGGGCGCGACCAAAAAAGTTTGAGAACCACTGGGCTAAAGCGTGCCACAAAGCCCCAGCAAAAGTAATTACCATGAATATGTCAGGGGAAATAGTAAGGAGATATTTGAATTATTTAATAATAAATTAGTATTTTCGGAGTCCATGTCGCAAAGATGAAGATGACGATCCTGACTCGCCATCTCCTCATTAGACGTATCTTTAGAGAGAAGTGCATCTTTACGGATTTTATAATGAACGAGTTTTTGTTTTCGATTTGTTTTATTTAGTTTTAAAGTAGTAATTTAAAGCTTTCTATAGATATATCTGTGAGGCAAGAGTTTCGGTTCATCATTGTGAAGCACTCCTGGCCGAAATTGCAAAAAGGTCATCCTGTATGTATCCTTTATTTTATAAAAGCATATTGTGCTTGATATTGTGAGTGCACACAAATAAAAGTAGACCCTTTACAGTTCCGAGTGATGTATTACTCTTACCTTTATGAGCAAAAATGACGGCATATTTTAAGTTGTTTCCAATGCAAGTGATCGCGCCAACGCCTCCATGTCCTGTAAAGCGTGCTTTAGCTCTCCACACAAACAATTAGATGTGCGTTTAATAATGCACATTTATATAGGTTAAACATTTAAACTAACATTGTGATATGCTTGAACTGTTTTATATCTATAGATTTTATTTTAGGCAAGTCGTGATGATTTGAGAAGGCTAAATTAATCAAACATAGGTTATCAGCTCACTGTCTGCCGCTGGCCGATTGATCGTTACTTTAAAAAACAAAAACTTACCTTTAACGAACCAAAAAATGCTCCAAACGTTTTTCTAAATTAACTTAATAAAAATTAAAAAAAAACGAAATTAAATATAATCACTTTGACATTACATACAAAACTGAACTATTTTAATAGCTGAAACAGTAGTACAAGCTGTTTTGGGAGAAGGGGAAAAAAAAGACGGGCTCGGGTCGGACTCGGGCCAAGAATTCTGATGAGCTGTCAGACACGGGCCGGGCTAGGGCCTGAGCGTCTCAGGCCAGGGCCGGGCTAGGGCCTAAATTTGAGGCCCGTGCAGGGCACTAGAAAGCGGCTGTCACATGGCATGTGAGTATGGCATGTAGTTCTCTTTCATGTCTTTTTGCACTTAACATGTCAAATACAGCGGTCGTGCTTCACGCCGGGGTTAACGACTCCAAGCTGCAGCAGCCGGAGACACTAAAGAGGGACTTCAGGAGCATGATCAAGACCGTGCGCAGCACATCGCCCGCGACGACGATCATTGTGTCAGGACCGCTTCCCACGTATCGACGAGGACACGAAAGGTTCAGTAGACTTTTTGCTTTAAATGAATGGTTATTGTCATGGTGTAAAGAACAGAAACTGCTCTTTGTTAATAATTGGAATCTCGGACCTAACTAGTCTTCTACCACGCTACAATCCATCACGCTCCCTAAGGTCGCAAAACTCTGGACTTTTGGTAGTACCTAGGATAGCAAAGTCCACTAAAGGAGGTAGAGCTTTTTCACATTTTGCTCCCAAACTCTGGAATAACCTTCCTAATAACATTTGGGGTTCAGAGACACGCTCTCTGTTTAAATCTAGATTAAAGACACATTTCTTTGGCCAAGCATTCAAATAATGCATCTCATAATCTTGTACTGCAGTTACAGTATATCTGATCAAATGCACATTATTATTCTTTAGCTTGGGTTAAACAAATCAATTTTATTGTAGAAACTTAATTTGCTGTAAAGTTGCTTTGCAACGATTTGTATCGTGAAAAGCGCTATACAAATAAACTTGAATTGAAAAAAAAAAATACACAAGTTTGTTAACACACGTAAGTTACAAAAACAGTCAGTTATGTCTGTGAAAAACAGCTGGCAGCAAGAAATTGCATGTTTATATTAGATCTGTGTGGCAGCAGCGTAATATAGTATACAGTAAATAAATAAATAAAACCACTGCTCTCTTGTCTCCTCTGAGGCTGGGACTCCAAATAGTGTTCTGTGCTCATTTGTGCAGCCAACGACAGAATAGTTAGCATGCTTTGCTCAAACTTTTGCCATTGTGTTAGAACTTGTACACCATTGACAAGTGGTGAAAATCTTAGCAGCTAATTTTTCCACATGCTTGCAGAGAAAGGCTTACCAAAACAAAGTTACTGGGTTGACCTTTTCAAGTTTTCTGGGTTGGTAGATGCACCAGGGACCCGATTATAGCACTTAAACATGGAAAAAGTTAGATTTTCATGATATTTCCCTTTTAAAGGTGCACTAAGCAATATTTGAAAAATGCTTTTGACCACAGTGTTGCACCAAGTCACAAAACACACTTGCAGCCAATCAGCAGTAAGGGGCGTGTCTAGTAATGATAGGGAAAAGAGAGCGTTCAGTGAGTGCAGAGGACGGATAATAGCAGTTTGAATATAGATAGAGAGATATAGTAGATAAAAAAAGAGGAAAATATCAGAGGAACAAAACATTAAAAAGAAGGGTTACAATCAGCAACTATGTTCTCTCTGTATGATTATTATGGTATCCATGTCATGAATGAAGGGCTAATGTTAATTGGTGGGTATAACTCTGTTTTTTCTTTGTTAGCCTTTTTGCTATGATGCTTGCTATGCTTATACAACAATAATTCGGTTTTAACTCAACAAACACAAGATCTAATTTCACCATAATATTGTGCTTTGCAACAAAACTGTTACAAGTTCAGTTATTATTTATTTCCATCAGTTGGGTTAACGTTAGGCCCTGTAATTAGCCAATGGAATTTTCAAATCTGTGTAATTATAATTTAAATCGGACTACTTTTCAAATTGTATTTCATAAACCAACATCTCAGACGTTATGTCAAAACGTTATGGGGTTTCTTCTCTTTCACTTATGTTGTTATAATAAAGTATAACTGTTTGTGCAGAATTTTGTGTTTTCTCGAAGGGGGTCTCGCCCAGGGTGTAATTCAATGTAGAACCGCCACTGGATCCAATACACCCTTGTTTTCTTTCTCAACTCTTTACGTTCACTTAAGACATACCCGATTGTATTTATGGGATATTTTGATATAATTTTGTGTGTATTTGTCATTCGAATGTGTAAGAATGCGAGAGAGAGAGCTCAGTTCAGTGTTCGCGTATATAAGAGGCGGCTTTTGTGTGTGCGTTTTGTGTGTGTGTAGATATTTAGTCTTGTTTCCAGGGGGAAAAAAAACTAAATTAAGTGCATTTTGCTTAAAACAGGTAAAATTATCTGCCAGTGGGGTAAGTAAAATACTCTTGTTTTAAGAATATTTTACTTACCCCACTGGCAGATAATTTTACTTGTTTTAAGCAAAATGCACTTAATTTAGTTTTTTTTCCCCCCTGGAAACAAGACTAAATATCTTAAGTCATTTGGCTTATCTAGTAAAAGTATCTTGATTTAAGAATTTTAAGATATTTTAAGATACAAAAATACTAAGTAAGATAAGCCATTTTTTGCAGTGCAGAAAACAGCGCGCAAGTGCAGAAGTGAGTTCTATTTCGTCTTCTTGCAGTTTAATCTTTTGAAATCACAATAAATGCGCATACAGAAATTGAGAAGCAGAATCGAAAAGTAATTTTATAACAAGTAATTCCTGACCTTATGCATCTGATCTGATTTCCGAAATTGGAATAGCTTTTCGATTCCCAACCCTCCTACTAAATTATTTCATTATTGCATGCAAAAAGACCTGTATGGTGATTATGGGGCTATGTAAAATATTTTTTGTAACTTACTAGGTTTATCATTCGTCATTTTTTCCCGATAATGTCGATAATCATCTGTTACCTGACTGTTGACATCGACATCGCGATACTTAAGAGTCATCGTCGATATACGATAATATCGTCATATCGCCCAGCCCTATTTCAAATATCAACATTGTTTGGCAAAATTCGCTTAGTGCACCTTTTAAAGGGCCGGATGCCAAAACTTCAGCTCATTCTTATAATAGACATAACACTGATGGAGCTGACATTAGTTCAATATCTAAATATTCTTAAGAATTAGAAGTTCTTTGTTCTTGAAAGGATGTACTTGCATTATTATGCTATTATATGATCATTATACACTGCTCAAAAAAATTTGCCTAACACTTAAATCACACATTGTATCTTGATGAATGAAGTATTCAAATAGAAAATCTTTGTGTAATTCGTTGAAAACAAAATAATGTGACAGTGGTCAGTGAAAACTAAAATCATCAACCCAATGTGGCTGAATTCAAAATCACCTTGAAAATCAAAGTGGTGTCCTGGGGAATCTCCTGTCAGACTTCAGTCAGGGCATCAGTGAGCTCCTGGACAGTATGTGGTGCTAGTTGGCTGCCTTGGATGCTCCAATATACTATCACCAAGTTCTATTTGAATTTTCATGAAAAATACAATAGAAATGAATTACTTATGTAAAACCCCATAGCTGTGGCTCATCAGATCCTCTATTTAATGGCTATTTATATTAATATTTATACATATACATATACATAATAGTATGAAATGCCAATCCTGCCATAATTATAAATAAATAAATAAATGTACAAAGAAATTTTTTAAAAAAGCAAACATAAATAAATTAATATATAAATAAATATACAAAGAAAAGTAAAAAAGCAAAAATAAATCATTATTTATAATTTTATTTCCTTATTTATGTATTTTTTTCCACATTTTTTATTTTATTTTATTTATTTATACATGTATTTATTTCCACTTTTATTTATTTTCACATTTATGTATTTATTTACGTATTTATTTATTTATTTATTTCCACATTTATTTATTTCTACATTTATTTATTTTTACATTTATTTATTTATTTATTTATTTATTTCTACATTTCTTTGTCCATAGGGTACTGAGAAGGGCAGTGTTTTACCTCAGGAATAGCAATCGAGCCAGAGTAGGCGAGGGGTAAGCTTTGAGGCCACAGTGACACCTTGTGGTGCCCAAACGAAGCACAAAAAGTGTTAAGCCCACATGATGCGCCTGTTGTTAGTGTGGGATGAATGATTTAGATGGGCAATATGGACAAAATCTTATTTAAATTTCAAGTGGGGTGTTGTTTCGGCTGGGAAGCATGCAATCTGTGATCGCGTGCATTTGCTGTAGCTCCCGAAAACGTGCAATCGCTTTCTTATGCACGCTGTTTTTTAGGTTTCACTTACAACGCATGTTTCAAAGATTCGGGATAGAAGGAGGCATCAGTTACTGTAGAAGATTTGTCGCCTCACGCCACTTTCCGTAATGGGTTCTCTTGGTGTAGACATGGCTTTAGATACGGATTAATCGGCTGATTAATCACACGTCTTAGGCTGTAAATATCCAGAATTAGTTTAAACAAAAGGTGTCCATGGGAACGGAGCTAGTGAAATACACACGCCATGCATTATAGCCTAAAACATGCTTAATATTTGCGACTGACAACAACAATTGTATGCGGCTATGCAGTGGAGATGCATTCACTGTCAAATTTTGTTTATTTAAATTATTTAAAATTTAAATTTTGTAAAATATTTTTTCTTGATTACAAGAAAAAAAAATATTGTTCTTGTTGTGATTTATTTCTTGTTTTTCATTTAATTCATAAGTTAACACTGCAAATTAAATGGTTTAGTTTTTTTCTGCAGTCGAAGAAAGTAGCCTAAATTTTTCTCATTTTAAAGATTATCAAGAATTTTTTTTTCCCGATCTGCAGTCTAATAAAAGTTAAGAAAATTAGCCTATAGATCTATAGCCTACAGGCTAATTTAATTCTTTCTTAACTTTTAACTTCTTCTTAAAATTTGTTATGAAGAATTTTAAATCAACTTCATAGCAAATAGGCTAGGCTAATGAATTTTTGTCATAAGCAATACACGAACATAACGAATACCCTAGCTATTCTATAAAACGAAATTTTCATTAATTCATAAATCACGAATATGATGAAATAAAAAATTATTCATATATATATATATATATATATAATATATATAATAGT
>NW_015634043.1:247360-249089 GCF_001515625.1 Sinocyclocheilus rhinocerous
AAATGGCTGCAATATAACAAAGAGTGAAAAATTTAAGGGGGTCTGAATACTTTCCGTACAGACTGTATATATAAAATAGTTTTAGGTCAAATGGATAAGGAAATTTCAGTGCCTTGAATTCATTAAGTAATGTTTTATTTCGTTCTAACCTGTAACTAGGGAAATGTAACGGGGAAAAAAAGCCTATCGTTTTTACTTAAAACCAATTCATTTTTAAGCCCTGATTTTAGACATACATGAGATAATATATTATTATAACACTAGAAATGTTATAATAGACTTAATGCAAAACATAGGCTATTCAAGACACATTGCTGTGACATTTATTAGGAACACCAACACAAACTAAAAAAGTAAAACAAACCTTAACATTTCAATAGCTAAAAGCATCGTGTTGTCTACAGTGTTGTATTTGGTGGTGCGGGTGCAGCTGTGGGAGCACGCTGGTTTTGTGAGTTTTTTTTTTGTGGTTCGGCAGAATTTGTCCAGTCGTGACGCACCTGTCGTTAAGTGTGTAGACTGACTCAGTCATTAGGTGTGTGCTCCTCTCTGACTGTCAAAGAATCTGCTCCAGTCGATGGTGACGGCCTTTTAGTGTGTTGAGGTCAGAATGTTTCTGTTAGTCCTGTAGTGACCATTGTAATAAACAATGCATTTTAAAATCATTTAACCCAGGGTTGTCCAACGTCGGTCCTGGAGAACCCACACAGCCCTGCAGACTTTAGCTCCAACCTTGATAAAAACTCACCTGCCTGGCTATCTAGACCTTGATTGGCTTTGTTTGATTAGGGATGGAGCTGAAGTCACTGTGGCTCTCGACCAACGTTGACCACTCCTGGTTTAACTGAATTAGGATAATTGGTTAAAATTCTTACTGTCTGTTTACAGTTTACCAGTTAAGCTGGGACCAGTGGCGTAGCTAGTAAGCCTCGGTCCCATATGCAAAAAAAGTGTACGGGCCCCCCCAAACATTATGGGCTCCAACTCGGTTAACTTAACTTAGGCCCTATTGTTGATTTTTCTGAAGTAAATAACGTTACGTGAATCGTGACTATTCACAAGCTGTTTTATTTATGGTATAGGCTAATGCTTGGAAATGATTAAAGTTTTCAAGTCCATTCATTATTTGTAGCACGCAAGTCACTCAATAATCGCAGCTTTGTGCTTTGTTACTACAAAGTCTCAGCCTTCTGTCAATTTTATGATAAAATACAAACAATAAACGTCTTTTTACGCTCTTTAATTTGTAGTGCGATAATTCGCCTGAGTTCAAGCTGCATATGAATCAATAATATTTTCCTCTTTAATATTTGCAGCACGAAATAAACATGAATATTTGAATGCATGTTGAAAAAATCTGAACAATTTAATACAAACGAATGTCTCATGAATCGATCAATCCTGTCTGCCGCTGCCGCTTGGTCATTCCTTTAAAAAACAAAAACTTGAATTTAACAAACATAAAATGTTCCAAACATATTTCTAAATTAACTTAATAAAGAAACAAAAAGAAATATGACCACTTTTCCATTAAAGACCAAAATTGAACTATTTTAATAGTTGTGTAATAGGAAAGAGAGAGAGAAAAAAGACAAGGTATCCAGTCGGACTCTGGCCAAGAATTCTCATAAGTTGTTGGACAAGGGCCGGGCCCATGCAGGGCTCTATTCGTTCCCTCGTTTCAATTAAAAGTTACCCCCAGCTCGGCGGGCCCCCCCACTGCCCCCGC
>NW_015634043.1:249211-249710 GCF_001515625.1 Sinocyclocheilus rhinocerous
GCCCATGCAGGGCTCTATTCGTTCCCTCGTTTCAATTAAAAGTTCCCCCCAGCTCGGCGGGCCCCCACACTGCCCCGGCCCATATGCAGGGTTTTTCCTGCATTTAAATTTTTTTGGCGGCCGCCAAAACAAATTTTTGTCCTGCCAAAGCCTTTTTTGATCATTTAATGTGATTCATGAGTGATGTAAATGACTGCTGCGCATGTTACCTAATGCCGAGTTCACACTGCACGATTTTCAAACTCGTCGGATCGCCGTTGTTTTCACACTGCGTGACTATCTGAGGTAGCATTCAGTTGCTGCTGTGTTCACATTGCACGATGGATCCGCGACAGGGGGTTTCACATTGCATGACTTCACAATAGGAAGAATCGCCGACAGCTCTGTCTGGTCCGCAAACTACATTTCACAACAAAACACACGCAAGAAGGGATAAGGAAATAACGCGAGATCCCGCGTGCGTCAGACCGGAGTTCTCGCAAGCAAGACTGCAATTATT
>NW_015634043.1:249736-250044 GCF_001515625.1 Sinocyclocheilus rhinocerous
ACTATTATATATATTATATATATATATATATATATATGAATAATTTTTTATTTCATCATATTCGTGATTTATGATTTTTTTTAATGAAAATTTTGTTTTATAGAATAGCTAGGGTATTTGTTATGTTCGTATATTGCTTATGACGAAAATTCATTAGCCTAGTCTATTTGTTATGAAGCTGATTTAAAATTCTTCATAACAAATTTTAAGAAGAAGTTAAAAGTTAAGAAAGAATGAAATTAGCCTGTAGGCTATAGATCTATAGGCTAATTTTCTTAACTTTTATTAGACTGCAGATCGGAAAAAAA
>NW_015634043.1:250200-251916 GCF_001515625.1 Sinocyclocheilus rhinocerous
TCTTGATAATCTTTAAAATGAGAGAAATCACTGACATAATTTAGGTTATACTTTCTTCGACTGCAGAAAAAAATTAAACCATTTAATTTGCAGTGTTAACTTATGAATTAAATGAAAAACAAGAAATAAATCACAACAAGAACAATAGTTTTTTTCTTGTAATCAAGAAAAAATATTTGACAAAATTTCAAAATGAATGCTGAATGATATTTGAAAGTGAACGCATCTCCACTGCATAGCCGCATACAATCGTTGGTGTCAGTCGCGAATATTAAGCATGTTTTAGGCTATAATGCATGGCGTGCGTGTTTCACTGGCTCTGTTCCCATGGACACCTTTTGTTTGATCTAATTCTGGATATTTCCAGCCTAAGACCTGTGATTAAACAGCAGATTAATCCGTATCTAAAGCCGTGTCAGCCAAGAGAACCCATTACGGGAAGTGGCGTGAGGCAACAAATCTTCTACAGATGCCTCCTTCTATCCCGAATCTGAAACATGCGTTGTATGCGTTGAAAGTGAAACCTAAAAAAACAGCGTGCATAAGAAAGTGATTGCAGGCTTTCGCGAGCTTCAGCAAATGCACTCGATCACAGATTGCACGCTTCCCAGCCGAAATAAAGCCCCACGTGAAATTTAAATAATAACCTGTGATATAAGATTTTGGCCATACTGCCCATCTAAATCATACATCCCACACTATCAACAGGTGTTAAACAACGTAAATAAATACAGAAATGTGAAAATAAATAAAAGTGGAAATAAATAAATGTGGAAATAACTAAATGTAAATGTGGAAAAAAAAAATAATACATAAGGAAATAAAATTATAAATAATTATTTATTTTTGCTTTTCTTTGTATATTTATTTATATATTTATTATTTATATTTGCTTTTTTACATTTATTTGTACATTTATTTGTACATTTATTTATTTCTAATTATGGCAGGATTGGCATTCCATATAATAGTGCTGTCAAATGATTAATCGCGATTAATCGCATCCAAAATAAAAGTTTTTGTTTACATAATATATGTGTGTGTACTGTGTATATTTATTATGCATATATAAATACACACATACAGCATATATTTTGAAAATATTTACATGTATTTACGTGTATATTTTTATATTCATATAAATTATTTCATATATAAAGCTTTAATCAGGGCTTAAAGTTCTCCGGCACCGTGCCGGATCTTTGCTCTTATAAACACGAGATGCGGATTAGCTGATGAATGGAAAAGAAGCCTGGGTCTCGAGCGCGACATATTGAAAATGCTGCGAAGTGCAATGGTCAAAGATTTCCATCTAGCGTCATATTTACATAGAAAAGCTATTTAAAAAAGCAGCGGAGCTTTGTAAACAGCTCAGAGTAATCAAGTCATCTCCATAAGAACGATATGATTGCCAGAACGAATTTACTGGGATTTTTGAAAAGGTCATGTTCACACATGATCTCTTAACGGTAATTTACCAGTAAAGACTGTATGTGTGAAAGGGGCTAAACTCTTCCTCTGCATATGCGGTGAGTGTTGCTTAACGTTCATCTGGGAAAACTCACTTGATTTGTAACGTAAATCATTTAAACCTATGCCAACACAGGAGAATACATCAACATATTTCTAAATATGCGATTTATTGTACATCGCGATTTCAAAATAAAAGTTTCTGACTTTGCATGTGGCCAAATATTAAAATTAAATGGATTTAAA
>NW_015634043.1:253188-254212 GCF_001515625.1 Sinocyclocheilus rhinocerous
TTTGTAAACAGCTCAGAGTAATCATGTCATCTCCATAAGAATGATATGATTGCCAGAATGCATTTAGGCCTACCTGTATTTTTTGAAAAGGTCTGTTCACACATGATCTCTTAATGGTAATTTACCAGTAAAAGACTGTATGTGTAAACGTGGCTAAACTCTTCCTCTGCATATATGCGGTGAGCTTGGGTTGCTTAACGTTCATCTGGGAAAACTCACTTGATTTGTAACGTAAATCATTTAAACCTATGCCAACACAGGAGAATACATCAACATATTTCTAAATATGCAATTTATTGTACATCGCGATTTCAAAATAAACGTTTCTGACTTTGCATGTGGCCAAATATTAAAATTAAATGGATTTAAACGTTGTTGAATCACATGAAACATCACCAGGCCATTGGTGCCCTCTGCAGGTATTTGTTGTAATATAGGCATATTACATTATGTATTCAACAATGTTGTTCAATAAAACCATGTACTTGGTTTTGATACTTTATTTGAGGCCAATTATTATTGCCTCATCGTTACTTTATATATAAATATCGTCATATTAAAGTAAATAATATTAAAATAATATTAATATTAATATTAAAAATAATGATTAGTTAAGCACTAGATTAGTTAAAACATTTCAAAATACAACTGCATTGTTTTACTTTTTGTGATTAAAAGACAAATATTTTTTCATTTGAAAATTTCTTAAAGTATTAAAACATTGTCTCATTCTAGTGAACCAAGTATCTGCATTTTGTCTCACCTTGTGAGCTAAGTGTATTGTCACACCCCTAGTGTCTATGAGCGTGATAAAGCTCATAATTTTCCAAGTGTATGATATAGCTTTCATTCTTCAGGTCAATCATATATTCATGAAAAAAATCAGTTTGAATAAGGAAAGCGATAACTTTGCCATAGTATCCTTTCAAATGTTAAAGTTATCGCTTTCCTAATTAAAATTTTTTTTTTTCGTGAATATATGATTGACCTGAAGAATGAAAGCTATATCATACACTTGGAAAAT
>NW_015634043.1:254950-257198 GCF_001515625.1 Sinocyclocheilus rhinocerous
TAGGCATATTACATTATGTATTTTAACAGTGTTGTTCAATACAATCATGTAATTTCTTAGTTTTGATATTTTATTTGAGCCAATTATTATTGCCTCATCGTTACTTTATATATAAATATCGTCATATTAAAGTAAATAATATTAAAATAATATTAATATTAATATTAAAAATAATGATTAGTTAAGCACTAGATTAGTTAAAACATTTCAAAATACAACTGCATTGTTTCACTTTTTGTGAGTAAAAGACAAAATATTTTGTCATTTTAAAATTTCTTAAAATATTAAAACATTGTCTCATTCTAGTGAACCAAGTATCTGCATTTTGTCTCACCTTGTGAGCTAAGTGTATTGTCACACCCCTAGTGTCTATGAGCGTGATAAATCTCATAATTTTCCAAGTGTATGACATAGCTTTGACATAGGTAAATCATATATTCATGAAAAAAAAATCAGTTTGAATAAGGAAAGCGATAACTTTGCCATAGTATCCTTTCAAATGTTAAAGTTGCCACAGTCATTGCATTCTTTGCATGTGCTGCACTTTTTTACCAGTAAAGACTGTATGTGTGAAAGGGGCTAAACTCTTCCTCTGCATATGCGGTGAGTTTGGGTTGCTTAACGTTCATCTGGGAAAACTCACTTGATTTGTAACGTAAATCATTTAAACCTATGCCAACACAGGAGAATACATCAACATATTTCTAAATATGCGATTTATTGTACATCAATACATCAGTACATCATAATTTCAAAATAAAAGTTACTGACTTTGCATGTGGCCAAATATTAAAATTAAATGGATTTAAATGTCGTTGAATCACATGAAACATCACCAGGCCGTTGGCGCCCTCTGCAGGTATTTGTTGTAATATAGGCATATTACATTATGTATTTAACAGTGTTGTTCAATAAAACCATGTACTTGGTTTTGATACTTTATTTGAGGCCAATTATTATTGCCTCATCGTTACTTTATATATAAATATAGTCATATTAAAGCCTGTTTTTCCACTTAGTTCTATTTGTATTACTAAAAAATATAAGATTACTACATAGGTAAATCATATATTCATTAAAAAAAAATCAGTTTGAATAAGGAAAGCGATAACTTTGCCATAGTATGCTTTCAAATGTTAAAGTTGCCACAGTCATTGCATTCTTTGCATGTGCTGCACTTTATTTGTACCATTTTGTTTTATTAGTTTATGTATTAGAATTTGAAAGATAATAACAATATTGATTAAATAATAATTAATTAATTACATTAATTAACAATATTGAATAATAAGTGAGATCTGATTTTAGTCCTTGAAAACCAAAAAAGTAGTGCAAGTCCTTGAAAGTCCTGGAATTTTATTTTGCAGTACAAAATATCAGTACTATTGTAATTGTACAGTATCTGTACAAACCCTGTTTAAGTTACCAGTTCTTGGACCATTTTAATGTTTTTGTTGTTGTTATTTGAACTGAACTGTAGTTTTCTGTAGTAAACGTCTTTGTATATTTACTATTTTATATTCATTTCCTAGTATTTAATTTACCATTATTTGTTGTCTCTGTTATGCAGAATGACAGATCAGGGCAGAGACGCACAAACCCTCTTAGGGTGCTTTCACACCTGGCTCGTTGTTTCGCAGCCTGGCACGTTTCCCCCCTTAGCTCGGTTCGTTTGGGCATATGTGAACACTGCAATCGTTCTCGGATCCGCGCCAAAACAATCGGTCCGAGATCACCTGAACGAGGTGGTCTCGGCTCGATTGAAAACGAACTCTGGAACGGTTCGGTTGTAGGGAGAAAGCAATCCGATCTAACGGACCAACGAACCAAGCTATATCACAATGTATAATGGGTAATTACGTAAGTTCCGTAAAAACCATTAGCTTTGTTGTTTTGCTAATACTTCAAAATGAACCATGTGAATGTCTGTGGGTGAGCACGTCTTCGATCGCCATTCAAAATCAAAGCGCACTTTTTCATTTTATAATGCCGTCTTACTCCTCTTCTTCCTAGTATGTGCATTTTAAAAATGTTTTCCCGATGAATCCTGGACTCCTCCTGCTCAAAGTGATACATTAATATAACGACGTCTACAAAAAAAACCCAACAACAATAAGCCCGCGAAGCAGTTGTCGTTCCATCCTGACAGATGACAGCTGTGACAGCTAAGTGGAATCCCGGAAAATAAAGTGTGGAACTTTGACCAATGAGAGTCAGTTGAAACAGTTTACTCGCACGTGACTTGTAT
>NW_015634043.1:257324-264324 GCF_001515625.1 Sinocyclocheilus rhinocerous
GGTCCGTTTAGAAACATTGCCGTGTGAAAGCGAACCGCACCAAGAATAAAAAGCAACATTGTAATCATTTTAATCCCTGTTTCGGAACAAAGCAATCGATCTACAGGTGTGAAAGCACCCTTAATTTACCATTATTTATTTTCTTTCTTTTGAACAAAACAATTTCAGAAATGTCATGTTTTAGATTGTAGGTCATCTTGTACCCTGTCAAGGACAAAGCTAACCAGCAAAACTTGATATCAAAAGCATGGGTTTGCACCATATTGTAGTGAGTAGCCTTTCTTGGTATTGCTGTTTCAAATATCCCACCATAATCTGTAGTCTGAGCCTGTCAAGGGCTAATGGCAATGGCAGATACTTTACTAGTTAGTTTCAAGGAAAATCATAACCAGCAAAACTTGATATCAAAAGCATGGGTTTGCACCATATTGTAGTGAGTAGCCTTTCTTGGTATTGCTGTTTCAAATATCCCACCATAATCTGTAGTCTGAGCCTGTCAAGGGCTAATGGCAATGGCAGATCCTTTACTAATTAGTTTCAAGGAAAATCATTTTCTTTTTTTGTTTGCCAAATAACCCTGTGTAAGTGTCCGCCCCCGCAACCCCCGGAAAAAAGTTCAGGCTCAGGATTTTTTTTTTGCTTTAACCCCTGTTTAATATAAACATAAAATTTTTCCTAAATATATACATGCATGTGTGTGTATTTATATTACATAATAAATATACACAGTACACACACGTATATTATGTAAACAAAAACTTTTATTTTGGATGTGATTAATCGCGATTAATTGTTTGACAGCACTAATACATACATATAGATCTATTTAATTTATGTAAACAAAAAGTACATAGTGCTGCTAATTTTATTTGTTGTTTGCTGGTTTTTGACATAAAACTTGGTGAAATTATTTCAGTTTGAGTATGATCAGTTTGTGTACTTTTTTAACTTTCCAGCAAATTTGAACAATACCGTGATAATATTGAAAATTGTGATCATTTTGGTCACTGTAATCGTTATGTAAAATTTTCATACTGCTTCATCTCTAATAATAGGCCATCTTACACCTCTTTGAATAATTTTACATTTTGTGTAATGATGACAGCTAAATTAGCAAATGTTTTTCTTTATTTCCCTAAATAACACATTGGCTGATGCAAAATCGAGCGCATGCCAAACTATAACTAAATATTGTACAGTTTGTTCTTAAGGGGACATCTTCCCCATCTAACCCTATTCCTTGTTTATTACACTAACTACCTCATCTTCCTGTGGCTTGTGATTCATATTGATCTCTAACTATTCTATTATCTATCTTTTATCCTCCTTTTTCCTGAGTAACCGAGGAGCGCCACCATGATGGATTCTAACCTCTGTTTGGATGTGCAAATTAAAATGTTTGTTAATTTGACTAGAAACACTAGAGACCGAAAATGTAAAGTATTTTTCCGTTATGAGGCGGACGAGACTACTGTGTTCAGCAAAAAGGTGGATTGTTCTTACTGAAATGATCTTAGAGGCACTTTTTCAAAAAAAAAAAAATCTCTGTTATTGTAACGGGGCTGATGAGACGTGAGACGTGCGGATCCATGTGCAAGCTTTATTAAAACAGAAGAGGTCAGAAACACAGGCAGGGTCGAACTAACATCATGGTGCCTGAAACAGAGATTCCATTGTTTCAGCATGCACAGTAAGTGAGTGGGGGCTTAAATGTTAATCCATGTTATGTAATGAGAGGCAGGACTTTGTTGTGTTCAACAGCAGTAGAATGTAGAAAAAAGAGCATTATGGTCCTTGTTTGCAGTGCATGTATTATGCAATCTAATTGAAGAACATACTCCGCACAAACAGACATGGTTCCAAATATTGGTTGAAATATTTCAAACATTTTCCATCCTATGATAAATGAAGGGACTGGTATATATGTTGGGTGACTTACAACATAACATGTTATCTACTAACATGTACTTAGTACATTGACAACTGCATTCTATAACAATACTCACACCTGTAAATTTTCAGGTCTTGCTTGTATTTTCAGCAAGGCCCTTCTGTGTGAATGGAGCTGTAATTACCAACTACTGGGCAATGCCAAAGAAAAGGTACTACTGGATTAACCACAGTAATGCTAAATATGATCAATTAATACTGGATAACAAATATTATACTTGACAAATACCCTACAAAAGACTCAAACTCGGGACGCCCGAAGTGCAACGGCACTATACAGTATGTCGGCGCGCTGCCCACGAGGCTACTGGCGCCAACAGATTTCCATAATCTTACATGCAAAATGCTCAACTGGTAGCTGTTGACAGGACTTTCAATTCTCACACTGAAAATTAATGTTTTGCTCTCAGCATGACCTACTGGAGAATGAATTGGAAATGCAAGGTGTTTTTTGCACAACACTACATTACCTCAACAAACACTATGTATAAAGTACACTAGCGTTTCAAACAAATTAAAGTGTAAAATAATTAATATTTAACCTTAGTTAATGCATTAACATGAACAATGAGCAATATTTGTTACAGAAGTTATTTTTTATTCCAAAAAAAACACAACTCTTAATTCATGTTAGCTTGGGTCCATTAAATAATACAGTTACAACTTTTTGATTTCAATAACGTGCTATTAAATGTTGAAATTAACTTTAGAAGAATTGTTCATTGGCAGTTTATGCTTACTAATGAATTAACTAATGTTAACTAATTGAGCAGAACAATAAAGAATCAAAACATTTTCAGACAATATCTAGTGCACGTTGTAGTCTAGATTAAAATGTAAAAAGGTTTGAAAATAAATAGCCTGTTAAGTCTAAGTGCTGCTATGAACTGCTGTTTATGTTATCTTTAAATTGTAGGGTTCATGATGTCACAAACCCAGGAAGAAAATCGTTGTAGTCCCTACCAGCCATTTATTTTATGCCTTAAAAAGCAAATTCCGTAAAATAAAATATCTCCCTTGCATTGAACTTTGAGTGTCGTAACTTTGCAGATGTTTATGCTCAAACAGCAACATTACACAATAACTAAGTTAAAAAAGTGAAATCATATTCAAGAACCCCTTTAAACCCTATTCAGTATCAGAAAGTACTGCAATTTGTAATAAGTAATTATTCAGTATTTTGTAGTGTCCACGATAACAATATCGTATATGTTCATTATTGTGATAATAACGATAGTATTAACGAATACCGGCACATGTCTACTAAATTATGTTAGGTCACCATAACTAACACTTGAGTTATGGTGACCTGATGGGATCAGTATGGATTAATTGTGAAACTGAGTGAGGAATCAGGATTGGGCACCAGTACAGAATCAATTCCAGCACATTCTAGGCCACAAATGAGAGAGCTGACACAGGACTGGACAGGACATTAGCACATATGCTGAATCTCTAAAAAAGGCTAATAACTCCACTATAAGGCTAAATAAGTTGTCATATTTGGATCCCATATTTGATTCCACCACCTTTCCTTAACAAGCCCTTCATATAAAAAAAATGAAAAATTATGTTCAATTCACTTTACTCATGTTTTCATCTTATTGGTTTTCCTACAAATCCCTAACTGCAGGGGTTACTCACTTTTTGAGAAAATAAATGTCATTACTTCCCCAGAAAATACTGCACAAATACTTGTACAAGTAAAACATTTTAGGATCTCTATTTGTAGACATGTATGTATCATTGCAATTCATTTTACTATTAGAATGCAAATATTTTTGGGTCAATGAAATGTCAATGTCCATGATAAAAAAAAATATATATATATATTTTTTTTTAAAGTGAAGAAAAAAATCAGTAGTTTAAAACATAAGTTATTTGAAATGTACACTTTGTACACACATACTTTGTATTTTTAAACATTTTGATTCATTTTGAGTACACAAATGAGGTATACTTACACTACATACAGAAATGCAAGGGAGGGAATAATGATTTTTATTCTTTCTCAAAACATTGAATTTTGACCTCTACTTGGAACAATTAGCTATAAGTGTTTTCTCATATCAACAGTTTTCTGGAACCTTTATAGCAGTAAAAAATGAGTATGGTAGAGTACAGTAATGGAGATATTCCCTTATAGGCTCACTTGACTGCTATGGGAAAACTACCAAAGTTTCCACAGTAGTTTCCAATCCTGGGGGGTATTCCAGAATGCAAGGTTAACTTGCCGTCACTTATACCCTGAAATCTTGGTTGATTAACCCAAACCTTGGTTACTCGAGGAATGCTGATTCCAAAAACACATTCGGGAGTAAGTTCAGTCAACTCAGAGTATGTTCACGGTTAACACACAAGACATTCTCAACAGAGCAACGAATCGACAAGTCATGGAAACAGACGCTAAGAAAAAGCATGCCATACTACTTCTTTATTCTTCTTTTATTCAATGGCCATATACATACATTGCACAACCACCAATTAGGTGGCGATTTGCACAATCTTTTTTCAAATGTTTTGTTTCATCTTTAACCTTTAATCACTGAGAATAAGATTTATATTGTTTGTTTAATGCTGATTAATAAGACATACGATAATGCATTTTTATTATGAAATACATTATAGAAAACATCCTGTTGTAAAAAGAAGAAAAAAGCATTTAAATGCAGATCCATGTGAGATGACAATAAAATAAATAGAATTAATGTATTAGAATAATACATTTTGTTATAATAGTGCTTTATAATTAATATATATTGATACAACTTATATAGATACAACAATTTTACCTTATACTGTATATTACTTATAATAGTACTACAATATTATAGTTTTTTTATACAATATATATATATATATATATACACATACATACATACAGTGGGGAAAATATTTATTTGATCCCCTGCTGATTTTGTAAGTTTGCCCACTTACAAAGAAATGAAGAGTCTGTAATTTTTATGGTAGGTTTATTTTAACGGATAGAGACAGAAAACCAACCAGAAAAAAAACGCATTACATAAAGGTTAGAGATATATAAGTATTTGATCCCCTACCAACCAGCAAGTATTCTGGCTCCCACAGATTGGTTATGTGCCCATGTGGAACACAGATTAGTCCTGTCACTTTAAGAAGTTACTCCTAATGTCAGCTCATTAGAGGTGTATAAAAGACATCTGTCCACACAATATGTATGTTCCATTCCAACCTCTTCCACCACCATGGGCAAGACCAAAGAGCTGTCAAAGTATGTCAGAGACAAGATTGAAGATCTGCACAAGGCTGGAATGGGCTACAAGACCATAAGCAAGAAGCTTGCTGAGAAGGAGACAACTGTTGGTGCGATTATTTGGAAATGGAAGAAATACAAAAAAAACATCAATCGGCCTCAGTCTGGAGCTCCGTGCACGATCTCCCCTCATGGGGTAAGGATGATCATGAGAAAGGTGAGAGATCAGCCCAGAACTACGCGAGAGGAGCTTGTTAATGATCTTAAGGCAGTTGGGACCACTGTCACCAAGCAAAGCATTGGTAACACACTATGCCGCAATGGACTGAAATCCTGCAGTGCCCGCAAGGTCCCCTGCTCAAGAAGGCACATGTACAGACCCGTTTAAAGTTTGCCAATGAACATCTAAATGATTCAGAGAAGGCGTGGGAGAAAATGCTGTGGTCAGATGAGACCAAAATTGAGTTCTTTGGCTTTAACTCGACTCACCGTGTTTGGAGGGAGAGAAATGCTGACTATGACCCCAAGAACACCATCCCTACAGTCAAGCACGGAGGTGGAAATATTATGCTTTGGGGCTGTTTTTCTGCCAAGGGTACAGGACGACTTCACCGCATTGAGGGGCAAATGGACGAGGCCATGAACTGTAAAATCTTGTACAAGAACCTCCTTCCCTCAGCCAGAACACTGAAGATGGGTCATTGATGGGTTTCCAGCATGACAATGACCCAAAACATACCGCCAAGGCAACAAAGGAGTGGCTCAAGAAGAAGCACATTAAGGTCATGGAGTGGCCTAGACAGTCTCCAGACCTCAATCTTATAGAAAACCTTTAATCACTGAGAATAAGATTTATATTGTTTGTTTGATGCTGATTAATATGACATACGATAATGCATTTTTATTATGAAATACATCTGTGGAGGGAGCTGAAACTTTGAGTTGCCAAATGACAGCCAAGAAACCTACGTACATATCTACAAATAGAGATCCTAAAATGTTTTACTTGTACAAGTATTTGTGCAGTACTCATGATTTTCTGGGGAAGTAATGAAATTTATTTTCTCAAAAAGTGAGTAACCCCTGCAGTTAGGGATTTTTAGGAAAACCAATAAGATGAAAACATGAGTAAAGTGAATTGAACATCATTTAAAAAAATTTTATATGAAGGGCTTGTTAACTACAAGAAAAGTCTTACCTCTGTGCTTGCCAACAAGGGTTTCTGCACCAAGTACTAAGTCATGTTTTGCTTGGGGATCAATTACTTATTTCACTCACTGAAATGCAAATCAATTTCTAACCTTTATATAATGTGTTTTTTTCTGGATTTTTTTGGTTGTTTTTCTGTCTCTATATGTTAAAATAAACCTACCATAAAAATTACAGACCCTTCATTTTTTTGTAAGTGGGCAAACTTACAAAATCAGCAGGGGATCAAATAAATATTTTCCCCACTGTATATACATATATAAGGCAAGGGAGGCAGTGTCTCCTCTCCTCAAAAGTGGATGAGAAAATAATCGATATTACAAAAATAAAACAACGCAAATATGACTAAATATGACATTAAAAGTCTAAAAGTCACTCGTTTTTATAAAGTAACACTATCCAACAGCGACACCCGCAGGTAAAGTTAGAGCGGAGGCTTGCCTCCTATCGGTCCATAGACTTTCTACAGAGACCCTAAAGCGTGCCGTGACTTCATGAAATGAAAGATGCATCTTTGTTTCTGTGACAAAGTTTACAGGGCTTTTATGACGATGACCTGAAAATAAGTTGACTATTAAAAAGAACAGCTGAACATCAGTTCACAAATAA
>NW_015634043.1:264373-266604 GCF_001515625.1 Sinocyclocheilus rhinocerous
TCTCTCCTGTCTGCCATTCATATTAATCAAACAACAGTGAGAGAAAATCTCCCACTGCTCTTGACTAAATCACTTTTGTAACTAGAATAAAAAGAAAATAAATAATGCTAATAATTATGCCTATATATATATATATTAGGGGTGGAACGGTACACCGATGTCACGGTTCGGTACGTACCTCGGTTCGGGGGTCATGGTTCGATACGATTTCGGTACAACAGGAAAAAAACAACAAATCTACTATGCTAGGTTTATTTTCATTCATTTTGAACAGACAGTAGTACAAATGTAAAAAAATTCCACCTAGATGTGAAAATACTAAATATTATATTAAATTACAATGTTATATATATAATATCTGCAGTACATATATACAGTACATACAAGGAATAAATACTTGAAATGTATTTGATTTAGTTAACAAATAAACAAGGTGACGCGTAACGTAGCCTATATATGCTGAGTGTCTGTTCATTTTTGTGACACGCTTAATTTGTTCACAGAAAGAAAACCCAAATGGCAGAAAGCGACATCCTATTTGTTTTCTTTATTTTACAAAAGCACAATGTTTTGTTTTCATTGTGAGTGTACACAAATAAAAGTAGACCTTTTACAGTGATGCATTATTAATAAGACAATAAATGACGGATTGTTTTAAGTTGATTCTGCTGGTATAAGGAAAACAGTTGAAGTGATCACGCCGGCGCACACACACACAAAACATATCAGTTAAAGCATTGCTACTGTAACTTCACAGCGCAGTTGGTACTTTATTAAAATAAAATACAGTGAACCAAACATCAGCGCGCCCATCTCTGTGTCACCGTTGGAATGCGACTGAAGTACAAATTACATAATAAATAATAGTTTAGCATTCTGATACATTGCAAATATGGAAATATTATGGAATATTTGGATTTGTGCCGAATGAGAGAGGTAGGATACACGATCACAAAGCTCCATTTCACAAACAGTTGAGTGCGCAAGCCTTTTAAAGTATACTCCTTTGTCAGTGAGAGACGTGTTCAGAATCAGCACATGGTCACTGTCTAGTGGGCTTTGTTTTCAAGTGCGCAACTCATGACATTCGCTGTTCTTCTGCTGGCGGTTATCAAACAGCATTGCATTACTGTGGGCGCCCCCTTCTGGATTGAGGGTGAATTGCCTGTATTCATTGTAAGGCCTCATGCACCGAACCGAGATGTCCGTACCGTGATGGTTCGGTACGAATACATGTATCGTTACACTGCTTATATATAATATAATAATATTATATATATTAGGGCTGTAAATAGATAAAAAATTTTAATCTAATTAATCACACCCTTTTTCTGTGATTAATCGTGATTAATCGCACACTTCATGAAATTAAGCATAGACCATTTATCTTGTTTCAAATGTTTATTTTGTCATCATTTGCTATATCCAGCAAAATACAACCTAACCACCTGCTGACTGCATATATCTACTACAGTACACAGACCCATTCAGTATAACTAAACACAGCAACATAAACATGACAAATCAAAACATTATCGTGAATGTGTGTGGAAACATGAATGTACAGAAATGTCTGTGCCTGAGCATAAATAAATTCAGGGGCGGATTTAGTGAATTGGGGGCCCCAGGAAAAATATAGGAACGGGGCCCTATACATTTGCACACATTTTCCTAGATCAACCTTGAGGTTCCATTTTGTTGTTTTCAGCGTAAGCCTGTGTGCAAAGGCTGTCTAATTCGTTTTTTTATAAAGTAAATTTTAGAAAAACATTTGGAGTATTTTTTGTTCGTTAAATGTAAGTTTTGTTTTGTTTTTTTTTAAGTAAAGGCCAGTGGCAGACAGTGAATTTCATCATAGCCTATAGCCTATGTTTGATCAATTTAGCCTTCTCAAATCATCAGGACTTGCCTAAAATAAAATCTATATATAAAACAGTTCAAGTATATCACAATGTTAGTTTAAATAATTAACCTATATAAATGTGCATATCCAATAGTTTGCGGAGGAGTAGAAGCTGAAGCTCGTTCTGCAGGACATGGAGGCGCCAGTGCGATCACTTGCATTTTTTCCTAACAGTGGAAACAACTTAAAATACGCAGTCATTTGTGCTCACAACAGGAGTGCTTCACAATGATGAACCTAAACAAAATATACCTAAAAATATACCAAAAAAAAAAAAACATAAATCAAAATATATAAAAAGCTTTAAATTACTACTTTAAAACGAAAT
>NW_015634043.1:266673-266989 GCF_001515625.1 Sinocyclocheilus rhinocerous
CGTTTTATTTTATAATTCCGTACAGTTAAAAAATAAAACACTAATTATAATGGCATATATGTAAAACTTTGTCCTATAATTGTATAGCTGCTTTTTCTGCTTTTTATGTTGCTCTGTTCTGAATACCTTAAAATTTAAAGGATTTGCCTCAACGCAGTTTTGTATGATATATTAATTATTTCTATTTTTTATCCATGCAGCAAATGCTTTAAAAAACAGCTTTAAAATTACTTTATTGCATTCCAGACGCTTTAAATGTACTTTTCACTATAGATTTTACGGGTAGCTTGAATGTAAACATTGTCATGAATTCGTT
>NW_015634043.1:267030-276148 GCF_001515625.1 Sinocyclocheilus rhinocerous
CATTGTGCGATCAGTGCGTCAAGAGCACTCATAAACGCATTATTATAAAGGACTCACGCGTGCTTACTGTACGACTCCTGTACGCCACCGCAATCGTCTTTACCTTGATTGCAGTCTTCACCCTGGAGTCTCGTCAGTAGGTCACGCATGCGCTGATAGCTCTGAAGTAAAGTAACCATGAAACCTCAGAGAATTAGTTGCTATGGCTACTTACATACCCTGAAAGTTACCTCCGTTTTTGGAACCGAAAGCTGAGTTTATCTGCTTACTTACCCTTACATACCCAGGTATGTCAAATAACCTGCTTTATGGAATACCCCCTGATCCTGGAGTAGCACATTTTTGATGTCTCTCTGACACACACATTTGTGGTCTTTACTAATTAGCTGATGAGTTGAATCAAGTGTAAGTACATGTAACGTGTAACGGACACCTTAAAATAAAATGTTACCAACCTTTTTCTCAAATGTGGAATAGACAACATTTCATTACATCTAAATGCCATGTAAATAGGAAGTACCGTCAGGAAATATACACTTGCAAAGAGGTTAAGTGAATCCAGCACAACTTTATTTGTCAACACAGGGCAAACACAGGATGAACAGGTGAGTAAAAGTGCACAGTTTTGAATAGGGTGAGCTATGTAGATATCTTTTGTATGACAGGTTGGGATAATGGCAATGGGAACCAGAGTGCACACACCTCAGCAGTTGAAACAACAGGTAAGTACAATGGGTAAATATCCTTAGGAACAATCAAGGAACACCAGAAATCAACACAGGGAAGCTTGGAGAACAGGTAATCAAGTATTTCCTAGTTCAAGGTCAGACACTGGCTGCATCTGAAAACCTTGGCAGCTGACTTGTTGCCTCACTGCCTTGTCAGGCAGTGACTTTGAAGGCAGCATTTGCGCACAAAGGCACCTCACAAAACTGATTTTGGACATGCTTCTGAGGCAGCGTAACGGTTTAATGATCTAAAACAAAATTGTGCAAGCTTTGGTGATATCTAAGCCAATATTTAATTACTATAATACTGATTTCTTGCTAGAAATAACATCAAAAGGTTGGTCAGAAACATACATTCATTCGAAGGCATTTGCGTTTGCATTTGCGCACAAAGGCACCTCACAAAACTGATTTTGGACATGCTTCTGAGGCAGCGTAACGGTTTAATGATCTAAAACAAAATTGTGCAAGCTTTGGTGATATCTAAGCCAATATTTAATTACTATAATACTGATTTCTTGCTAGAAATAACATCAAAAGGTTGGTCAGAAACATACATTCATACACAAACTGACCACCAAACTTAACTTTCAGATGCCATCTTTATTTATTTATTTTATTTTATTTTTTTGCTCAACCATCATGGAATGTAGCGCACAGGATTGTGGGATATCAAAGGCAGCAAACGATACATCTATGCTGCCAAAAATCATTCAGATGAAGGCACCTCAGGAGGCAGGAAGTGAAGCTAACATTGGATTTGAACGTGCCTTGATGCCTTCTGTGGTGAACAACAGTCAGGATGGCATTCCACAGATCATTTCATGGCAGGGCCCCTCTCTAACTGCCGGCGTGGAGGGTGATGTGCCACACTGTGATTGGATCTTGGTGGAGGAATAAACAAATGCTCAGAAACATCAGATAAGATGCCAAGACAAATGCCAGACACACCACCACAGGAAGGGAGACCTCCTGCACCCACCACCACCTAAGAGAGCACTTCTCATTGGACTACAGGCTGACCCTAACCACCAAACCCAATCCTAAGGGTTAAGAAAGAACTGCCATATAAAATTCCTTAGGACCTCTGGATGAAGCAGCAGTGGCTGAAACAAAGAAAGGTCACAAAGATCTTCTATCCAAATCCATTCCTACCTTTGTTTGGAGACCTTAAATTGGTGGTAACTGCAACACATTCACTTCACCCACAGACAAAGTACACTTTATGTTAATGGCTATTGACTTTCAACACAACATTTCGAGGGAGCAGGCCTATTAACATATTATGGAATAAACAAATGATAGTTCAACTGTTTCCTATCATGTTTGGACTCTATTTTCTCCTTATGATGCTGGTAATAATGGTAATAATTTGTAAGATGTTTGGTAAAGAAATAAAGCATAGGTAAAATGTTAAAGACACTGTTTAACTGTTTTTTGCACTCTCCTCTCTGCAAATGATTTCCACACTAGGGTGGGTAACACCATGGCCACCTCGAACACAAGTGGCCAATCACGTTCCAGGAATGGAGAGACGCCAGATTCCAATTTCCTTCTCATCAGAAAGGGATAAATGTACCCTTCCAAGAGACACTTCTTGTTCTGAGTTTCCACGGTAGGAGGCAAATATCAGATAACAAACATTCTCCATGAGTCTCCAGTATGTTCAGTGAGACACTTACAGACACAACAACGTTCTGTGTTTCCGACACAATGGGGAAGGAGACATTAACAGACACCATGGCCTAATTTTCTGACCTGACGAGAAAAAAGATTTCAAGACAGTTAAGGTTCAGCTCAGCTTTTGAGTAAAACTTCTATATTGTATTCGGCTACCCACCAGTTGCAAAGGACCCAGCAGTGACGGACCTCACCTGACTCTTGCAACTCAGAAAGCAGCACAGCCCAGTCCGCAAAGGACCTCTTCATTGGCAGTTACTGCCTGCAACACACGGCTCCTCAGCGACACAACCGGACTGCAAAGGATCCTGTGAAGACCCATGTGATCCAGCTGCCTGGTCAAAGCTCTAAGGACTCGCTTAGCACAACAGAAGTTTAGGAAGTGACGTCACACGTCACTTCCTGTTTGTTGCTGCCGTGTGTTTTGAGTTTGAGCTCCGTCAAGTTAATTCTTTATCGTCTATTTTTTATCTTAAAATCAATTTTATACACCATCATTTTCGTTTCTATAACGTGTGAATATATCCCCTATCGTATTCTACAACAAAAACGTTTGTTGTTTCACCTATCAAGTCGTGTCGATAAAGTATAATAGGATAATCCTGTATAGTGGTTTATCCTATATAGCGCTTGCATAAAGCAAGTAGTGCATACACTTGTAGCTGTTATGTAGTCATTGTAAGCCTTCATTCACGCGCAAGCGCAAGCGCACGAACCCACGAACGCATGAACAAGTGGGCTCCCCCAAAGTCCACGGTAAAGTTCGAACACTGGTTATAAGCATGAGCCCCGTCAGACTGGTCGTGGCGGCGGTGTTGCAACAATATATAGTGATATTCTCAATGTTACTCAGAAGACAGGATACAGGTTTAACTCATTTGAAATACTTATTGAATTAAACTTGAATTTAGCATTCTCCAGGCCAGTGCATTGACCACTACTGGAACGCTGTGACCTCCCCACTGCACGCAATCCACATCATCAGTGGAAGACGTCTCTACCGCCGGACTAATCACCCAACCGTGTGGAATGTAATTATAAACTTACCAAACCTCTTTCCTAAAGACCTTGGCCTTGTTTATACCCTTACAAAAATTAACAATGGTTTTATTTTGCATAAATTAACCATTGTTGATCAATTTGTTGTATGCCTGCATGCATGTTTTGTATTCTTAAATTCCCATATCATGTCACTACCTGAAATAACCTGTGCCGTTTTACTTTTCTTCTTCTTCCTTTTTTTTTTTTTTTTTCGTTTGTTTTGTTTTTTCTTGCTTTCATATGTAAAAAAGATGTAACTACAAAATGTTGTATTACTGTTATATATTGTTACACCTCAATAAACAGACTGTTCAAAAAACCTGGTTTAATTGTAGTAAAAGTGTAGTAACCATGTTTTTTGCCGTATTGATTACCATTTGTATAACCACAGTTTTACTACATATACCATGGTTAAACTATGGTTAGTGTAGCAAAACCATGGTTTATTTAAACAATTTTATGGTAACAATTTAATTGATGTTCAACAAATAAAAAACAGATATAATACAGATAAACAAATGATAAGGCTTAGCTTAATGAATATTAAATCCCCTTCTACAAAAGTGCTTTTTGTAAATGATATGATCACAGATCATAACTTAGATGTGCTCTGTTTGACAGAAACCTGGCTTAAACCAGATGACTACATTACTTTAAATGACTATAACTTGTTTGATGTAATTATGTTTCATATAACATTATCCAAAGAAACAAGTGTTAATGCTAAATCCCCTGTGACGTTTATACTGGCTACTGTATACAGGCCACCAAGGCACCATACAGACTTTATCAAAGAATGTGCAGATTTTCTGAGTTAATGCAGGCTGCAGATAAAGTTTTAATTGTTGGTCATTTTAATATCCATGTTGATAATGAAAAAGATGTATTAGGATAAGCATTTATAGACATTCTAAACTCTATTAGGGTTAGACAACACGTGTCAGGGCCTACTCATTGTCGTAATAATACTTTAGATTTAATACTGCCACATAGAATTTATATTAATGGCGTTGAAATCCTGCAGCAGAGTGATGATATCTCGGATCATTATCTAGTCTCGTGTATACTCCATATTTTTACTTATAGAAAATCTCTAAAAAATGCTAGATCTGCTTACTTTTTACTGCTTACTAATTACTCACCCTCCTGTCATTCCAAACCCGTAAGACCTTCGTTCATCTTCGGAATACAATTTAAGATATTTTTGATGAATTAAACAAAACAAACAAAAACAAAAATAACAAACAAAATAACAGTGTCAGTTACTCGCGACCCCCACTATCCTCGGAGGTGGTTATGCACCAATAGGCCTATCCAAACATGAGCATAATGACAACACAAAAGAACACAATGGTCTAACAACCATATAATTTTTTATAGTAATTTACTCATTCGTTTAATTTCAACATTAACCTCACCTAATGAGATGGGTGGGCACAATGCTTGGAGCACAGCAAGTCCATTCTTGTTTTAATTTTGGAGACTGCCACTCGAAGATCATCCTCCATGTTCAGTCGCGACCTGTATTTACTTTTAATGTACGTGAGTGCCGAAAAAGTATTTTCGCACAAGTAGGTAGTGCAAAACGGCATCAGTACATCCATAGTGGCCTTGGATAGCTGAGGGTATTCCCTCTTGACTGAAATCCAAAACTCAGCCAGTGTCTTGGAAATAAACACTGTCTTCAATGTTCGGTCGCTTGACAGTTCAACCAATGCGTCCTCCAGGTCGGATGTCAGATGATTTGCCCTCGTTACAGTGAATGGTGATCTTATCCAGTCATATTGTTCTGGAGCTGTTTCTCCTCGGAAATACCTGTTAAAGTGTTCCAGGAGGGCTTGAAGGTGGGTAGTGATAGACTTCTTCACTATATTCGTCCAGCTCAGAAAACATATCAATCCTACCCATTTCAACTCGCTCAGTCCAGCGCTCAAGTTTTCTCTTGAATGCGTGGATTTTATTATTCAGCGACATGATGTTTGTGTTTTTACCTTGCAATGACATATTAAGTCCATTCAGTTTTTCAAATATGCAAGCCAAATACGCTAGCCTTGTTAACCAGTCAGGATCAGTGAGGTGGTCAGTGAGCTGGGATCCATGTTCCATCAGAAATAAGCGCACTTCGTCCCGCAGCTCAAACAGGTGGCTGAGCACATTCCCTCGTGAAAGCCACCTGACATCTGTATGGAATAGCAAGCACTCATGCTCCGATCCCAGTTCGTTACCGAGAGTGGCAAACAGTCTGATATTGAGTGGATGCGCTTTTATATAGTTGACCATTTTTATATAGTTGACCAAGTCTCAAGAACACGTTTAAGTTCTGGGTCAAGTGTTTTGCTCGCAAGAGCTTCTCTGTGTATAATACAATGTGTGAATTTTACGTTAGGCGCCACTTGTAAGACTCTTGCTTTAAGACCTTTCTTTTTCCGACGCTCCACCACCGTCTGTACACACACCGATGCACTCGCTCCAAGACAGTCCATCTTCTTTTAGTTTGTTGTCAAGTTTTGTGAAAATGTCCTCGCCTGTGCACGTTCCCTCCAGTGGGGTACAAAACAGAATGTCCTCGTTAAGTTTTCCGTCAAAACTGTATCTGACGAATACAAGCAGCTGGGCAGAGTTTGATACATCTATGGATTCGTCTAAGTGTAAAGCATATTTCCCTTTCTTCACTCTGTCCACCAGCTGACAGTTTATGTCCTGAGCCATGTCGGAGATGCGCCGGGCAACAGTACCGTTAGACAGCGGCACTGATTCTATGCATAGCCCGACTTATATCTATAGCAGCGGGTTTAATGAGGGTTTCCCCAATCGTGTGTGGCTTTTTTGCCTGTGCAATTAAATATGCCACCTCATATGATGCCTGTTGAGCTTTGGCAGGTATTGTTGTTTGTTTAGTTAGGACTTTCTTTTGGCCTTGTAACTCTCGCTCCTTTTGCCGGAAAAAATCTACTGGTTTAACAGCAAGAGAGGGGTGCTTGGTTTTCAAGTGTCGTAGCATTTTTACAGGCTTTAGGCTTTCAAGTGCAAGCACCTCAGTGCACACAACACATTGGGGATGTTGTACTTCGTTGACGATGACACATGTGAATCCATACTGGATAAATTCCTCTCGATACTTTCGACACTTAGAGTAAAGGATGATCCGATGAATGTCCTCACACGCCTGTCTCTTTCCGTACCTGAGGTCGATGGCCTTTCTGATGGTGGTGCTTCTCAGCTTTCCTCCGCTGGCCTCTCTGCTGGCCTCCCTGCGTTGTCTTTGGTCGATATTAACCAACGTTTCATTTCAACAAAAATAATATCCTAAGCCTAAAGCGAAAAAAATTACCTACGTGCACATGTCGGAATGTTTAACATGGTGCTGTAAATTGATCTGCTGCAACTGACGCTATTGCTGTGTCGTTAATCTGTTGTAATCACCTCAGGGGTCTCGATCGAACGGAAAGAAAATTGAAAGGCTGATGGCTTTTTTATTTGAATGTTTTTTTTAATGTAACTATTAACTACTATTTTTTATCTTTTGTTAGTTATGGATAAAATATGTTATTTCTAATAGTTTAAAAAATTTATTTGATGGCCATGATGGGGAGGAGCAGGGAACGGGGGACTTATGCCGGCTGCCCGAACCCGGAGGAGCCGTCGCCGTCCACCGGGCGGCGGAGGAGTGTCGAGCCGCCCACCGAGGGCTATGTGACGAGTGGGGTGGGGCCGAGAGCCGTGGGAACGGAGCGAGGCCTGTGGAGTAATTGATAATGAGCGACCCGTGCACCACTCACCGGTCTCGAGTCTCACGGAGGAGCTCCGGAAGGATAAAAGGGAGGAGTGACGACAGTGTCGGACGAGAGAGGACCAGGCCTGGAGTTTATTTTGTGTTTTGGTTCTGTTTGTGAGCGACAGTCGTCTGCGAGGGGCTGTCGCGCTATTTTGTGTTTATTTTATTATTAAAGTTTTCTTTGCACATTTGCCGGTTCCCGCCTCCTTCTTCCCGAACTACGAACTTTGTTACACTGATTAACGCCGACGCGTTAATGCAGTTTTTTATTATTATAAATGTCAGTTTCTCACTGGCTCTGAATACACAGACAAACCATGGGTCACAGGAAGGCTGGGATGTTGATCAGTACTGGCTTGGGATGGGTTTCACCACGTGTCTCAACCAATGAGAGCATTTGGGGTGGGCCTAAGGCTGCAGCAGCGCTCACATGAAGCGCTCACGAATTCATATTGGGAAATAGGAAGTTTCCGATAGCACGTGAAGTGCATCATTTTGTTAACTTTGTGGTTTATTATTTTGAGTCGTTTGGGACGTGGTAACACACACGGCCCTCTCACTGCTCACATGAAGCGCTCACGAATTCATATTGGGAAATAGGAAGTTTCCGATAGCACGTGAAGTGCATCATTTTGTTAACTTTGTGGTTTATTATTTTGAGTCGTTTGGGACGTGGTAACACACGGACCTCTCACAATATATTGCTTTGCAGATCTATCACTTTTGCCGCTCAGAAATGTTCACGCAATCATGCTGGACGTATCAGAAGTTCAGCGCTCGGGTGCGGTTAGCGCTCACACACACTGATCTATATATAACTGAACCGCGCTCTGGCCCACCTCTTCCAACCGAGCGCGGCACGGAGCAATCACACTACATGCGTACCACGCTCTGGCCCACCTCTTCCAACTGAGCCAGGGCAGGTTAAACGAACCGCGGCACGGAGCGGTCACACTAGTCAAAAGAACCGGGCTTTGGGGGTCAGACGCACTCGGGCACGGTTAAGATTGCCTAGTGTGATACACCCTTATTCTCCTGCATCCCGCATATACGAGTCTCTACCCGCCCACACTCGCCCATCGAGTGTTGTACTTTCACTCTGCTGCTTTAGGTCCCGCGATAATGCAGGTCTCTACTCTGAAGGTGCCTGTTATAATGTTATGATCGAGGCTCTGGACTCTGAGCATAACTTGTTTTTCTATAATAAACTATTCAATGTTTTCTATAAAAACGTTAATGTCCCAGCAGTGGCAAATAGCTTTGGTTTTATATTTAATTTGATTACATTAATGTTGTAAGTTGAGATTTACAAGAAATATTTTAACTGCTACTAAGTTGAGATTTACAAGAAATATTTTAACTGCTACTATGTAAAAGGAATACTGCTGTAAAAAAGCACCTTATTTGTTTAAAGTGTTTGCAAAACGTTTGGAGAGAGTGTAATAATACCAGAAATACCAGAAATAATACCAAGTAAAGTGAAATATTATAATGTATAAACATTATAAACACTATAATCATAGCCTAATTCCCCTCACTCCAAAACAAATCATTTAAATGTAACGGTATGCAGAACAGATCAAGAATGAAAATTTTTTTTTATAAAGCTAAAGAAACCAAAAAAATGTTTCCATATTCGCAATGTATTTCAATGTTAAACTATTATATATATTGTAGACTAGGCTTCATGCGCATTCGCATATCGACGGAAAAAATCATCCTCTTCACATGCGCAAAAATTCGCTTGGCATAACAGCAGCTGTAGACCGGTTATACTACGGACTCTTTAAATTGATGTTTGGCTGACTGTATTTTATTTTGATAATGAACAGACTGCGATGTCAAGTTTGAATTGCTAGAATATGTGGTGTGTGTGTGTGTGTGTGTGTGTGTG
>NW_015634043.1:276686-303068 GCF_001515625.1 Sinocyclocheilus rhinocerous
GCACTAATCCACAAATTACTTAAGTTATTCGGTTTGTAAACGTGCCTGACACTCCCTCTGACGCGAAATAAACCAATATCCCGAGTTATTCAGTTACTCCTAACAGTACATTGACTGAACTGCTAAAAGAGAACCGATGATGGGATGTGCACGAGCAGAGCAGCTGGACTGAGTCTCTTCCTGCCGGGAGACGGCATCTCAGTATGGTAGGGGCGTAACATTTCCGTCACACGCTTGAGGTATTCGGCCAATCATAACGCACTGGATAGCTGGCCAATCAGCGTACACCTCGCTTTTCAGACCGATGAGCTTTGTAAAAATCGAAAGGCGTTTCAGAAAGGCGGGGCATAGAGGAGAAACAATAAATGTACATTATATGGAAAATAATGTGTTTTTTAAACCTTAAACCGCATAAACACATTGCATTACACCAAATACACAACATAATGTTCTTTTTAGCAACGTCATATGACCCCTTTAAATACTAAATTTTTGGTCATACAGATAAGAGTAAGACAACCCGCAAAGTGTTTAAAAAAAAACTAACACTAGCTCCTCTATTCTTTTTGTATTCTATCTATTTCTTTTCTTTTTATTTAGTATACAATTAACAAAAGCAAAAAAGCCCTCTAACACTAGCTTGCTCTATTCATTTTCTATTCTATCTGTTTTCTTTCATTTATTAGGCCTATATAATTTAAAAAAAACCTTGCTACGTGTACTACATTCATTTGAGACTTGTTATAGCACTTGCATATCATTGCTCTTTTGTTGATTTTGATTGCTTCCATTGTCCTCATTTGTAAGTTGCTTTGGATAAAAGCGTCTGCTAAATTACTAAATGTAAATGTTTACTTTTATTTTTGCACACTCTCAATAAAAAGAACATTTGTGTTTTTGTAATTAAAACCCTCTACCGCACGCATTATGATAGACCTATAGAAAAAAATATTTGACTCTTTTTCTTTTCGAAGAATGGCTTAACTTGAAGTGCTGTAAAAAATTTTTTGAAAAAAATATTATTTTAAAGGTACTTTATGATATGTTGCCATACGGCAACAGCATACAATAGTGGATCTAACTTAGAATAAGTGTAAATTGACTTATAGTTCATATTTTTCCTCAGAAATGTTGTTTGTGTTGATTCAATTGGTGCTATTATAAGCTTTAACACAATACTTACTTATAATTGACACCTTATACATACTTTCCAACAACTTGTGCTTTTATTTATTCCATTATTTTTTGCTGAATAATGATTTATAATTTTTAAATTTCATTAAATTTTTCATGAATATTATTTAAATTTCCGATTTTTTTGTGGAAGTGACACGGACTGGTCCTTGTTTGTTACTGACGTTTTAGTTTGCTTTCAGCAACTACCGGCAAGAGACGGCAGTCTGTCAGAAATCTCGCCACAGAAAAAAACTGCATGTCATGTGACTTACCCAAAGCACATCATTGGCTAAACTAAGGTCTTCTCTTTCCAACAAAAAAAACGAGAATGTTCTCTTAAAGACACAGTGGCAAGGAAATGAACACAAAGACCATGTTGCCATATGGCCACACCATGCGGTAGAGGGTTAAACAAACAAACAGGATGCGCGTTTCCTTTTTGTGAACTTGTTTGCGAATCGCCGCGTCTCACATCTGTTTTATATCTGTTAATTATTTATGTCAGATATATTTCGCATATTTATACCTTTTCTATATAGATTATGATTGAATTTTATTTTTATGCAACAAATTTTGTTATTTTTAATGTAACTTACATATATTTGCCTTAAATCATCCTGGCGACCCATTTTTGACCCAGAGCTGGATGATGACATCACTGAATTCAATGATGAACTGCCTTTAACTGAAAATTGAGTGTTTACTATTGTCATTTTGCATTATTGGCACACTATTTTCCTAATTAATGCTGTACAGTTGCTTTGACACAATCTGTATTGTTAAAAGCTCTATATAAATAAAGGTGACTTGACATGCACTGGAATATGTATTACATTGAAAGTTAAAATTTCAAATGAAAATGGTAACATGATTGTTTTATAAATTATGCGTTCATATGTGCTTAATTTTCACTGGAGGAAACAGCTGTGGTGTGATGAGGGGTGAACGCAGTGAAAACTTTACAGTAGACGTGGAACCGATTGCTCCCCCATGATATTTTTTAAACTGTATTTATGACAATCTATCGATAAACACACACCTTGTCCTCTGTTTGTCGCTCTGCATCGCCGGGGTCTGCGGATTGAAAAACAACGCGCTGAAAGACGGAGAGGAGCCGATCGAAGTCTGGCGCCATTTTCATATGAAATTTAAAGGGGACTGAGGCAATCACGAATTTGTGTACAGTTTATGGAGCTAATCGCAAAATTTTAGGGGGGCTGAGTAGTCATGGAGTAAAAATGGCCTATCAACGCCCATGGTTAGCGCACCTGAGAGTTCTTGCTCATAATAAAACAAGGACACAAAATGCTAACAGAATGCTCTACTCGATATAATACAGCAAGAATATGACAAGAATACGATAATACGACAAGAATAATCTACTCGAAGGCCATAGAGCACAATGAATCCAGTCATATAGAAAAAAAAATCACACTACACCGATAAACAGCTTCCTGAAGAATTCTGAGAAGTGATGGTGCATGCATGTATTTTTGTAAAAAAGAAAAAAAAAAGAAAAGTTATATTCAGATATGACGTTAGTATTATCACAGCTCTTTTTTTTCAGTACTGCCCTTCAGAAGCTAATACTGTACTTAATACCCCATGCAGCTCTTAATTCATTGTGATGCCTTCTTGAGCATCAGTAATTTTTAAGTAATCTGCATTTTTTTTCCATCACAAAATATTGTGGAAATCTGATGTTATTAAAAATAAAATGCAGAGGAAAACCAAGTTCTATGTTTGAAGGATGTCGTTTTTCTCTAGAGGACCCTTTGTTACATACCTTATTAGTATTCCAAAGTATTTAGATTAAGTTACAAAACTTGTGTAATCTAACAAAATAATCAAATTACTATTTAAAGAATGTATTTTGTAATCTGTAGTGAAATACATCTTAAAAGTAACCTTCCCAACCCTTATGATCAGTACATCACAAAGAATATGTATTTTATGTTTTATTGCATTAATCACAAGAAGCTCATGTTATGTTTTTATGATATAAAAAGTATTTATTGATAACCTCTAGCAGGAAGTACTGTGAGACATTTGTGGCACAATCTGTTCTGGAGAGCAGGCCGTTATGACACAAACTCATCTGAATAGCACTGAAAGAGACAAGGAAAAAGAAGCCTCAGCCTAATTATTACCCAATGTCTTCAGCCTAATTATCACCCATATTTCATCTGATTTTATAAAGCCAAAACAGAATCCTACCACAAAGTGCACTGCTGTATATATTGGTCGATTCACTCAGTCACAGAGCATCTACATAGCATAGTTATTTGATGCTTTTTATGTAGCTTACAGTATTTTACAGTTGCTGTAGGAATTTGATTGCTTAGTGGGTGTGACATCACAGCACATCACATTCATAAGCTAACAATTTCCAATAAAGGATAAAAGGAAACTGAGACACAATACAATGCAATTGTAAATGTCATTAAAACAATGTGTGTGTGTGTGTGTGTGTGTGTGTACATATATACACACTATTTTTACATTTACTGTATATGTGAGGTGGTCATGTTTTGCGCTCAGAGTGTGCTTAGCTCATGTTTGAGAGGAAGACAAGGCAGGGCGAGTCTGAGTCAAGACCAAGATTAGACCAGCACACCTGAAAATCATCTGAAAGATGCACATTTACTGCCTGATAGATAATATTGATATTATCTTAATAAAATAATAACAATCATCATCATCATCTGCACTAAAATTACAACTGCAAATAATTTTATTAAATTATAATATAAAATAATATAAATTTTGAAAATAGAAATATGATGGAAAAATAAAATCATACTTTTTTTTATTTGAAAGTAAAACCTCCAATAGGTGGCAGCAGAATCACAGAATCATGCATCTGATTCATTTAGTAAATGAACACTGCTGTGTGTTGCTTTGAAACAGTTCTGCTATGTTTGGATATTTGTATATTTGTTTGGAACTATTTTTTGTAATATGGCAAAAATGTAAATTTAAAATTTAATATCAACGATAAAATCAGTATCATGTTTGCAATCATGCTCATATTTGATGTCCATCAGTTCTTGAAGAAACAGTTCTTGAACAATTGCAATCTTTTCTAGCTGACCGTATGATCGTTGAGGTTTTTCAGAAAATATTAATCTACTGAGACTGCATTGTTGAAGGTTTTTAATTATATACTATTAACGTGTGACTCAGGCAACTATGCTGTTCTTGTGCTTTTAGATCTTACTGTCGCATTTGATACTGTTGATCATGCTGTCCTTATTGATCGACTGGAACATTGTGCAGGTAGTACAGGCAGTGCATTGAAGTGGTTTAAATCTTATCTTACTTTTTCAGTTAAGATAGGAGAGCATTACTAGAAGTAAGCTGTCTTAACCTGTGGGGTTCCCCAAGTATCCATTTTGGCTCCCATCCTCTTTTCTTTATATATGCTTCCACTTGGTTCCATTTTGAGAAAATATGGGCTGTCATTTCATTGTTATGCTGACGATACACAAGTTTATCTGCCTATAAAATGGAATTCGGATGGACTGGATGCTCTCCTGGCCTGTTTGACAGATGTAAAGGCATGGTTGTCGCTAATCTTTCTGAATGACCCTCAGATTCTTTGACTGCTCCCAATACAAACAACACAAAAGTGTTAAGCAATATGTGAAAAATTTGAGTGTGGTATTTGATGAACATCTGAAGTTTGATAGGCAGATAAATTCTGTAGTCAAATCATCCTTTTTTTCCGTTGCGGCTCCTGTCTAAAGCTAAGACTTTTCTTTCTTTTAAAAACTTTGAGAAAGTAATTCACGCTTTTATTACTTCTAGATTAGACTACTGTAATTCACTTTATGCTGGGCTTAGTCACACAGCTTTATCCCGATTACAACTGGTTCAGAATGCAGCAGCTAGACTTTTGACCAGGATTCATAAACGGGATCATACTACTCCGGTTTTACAGTCTTTACACTGGCCAGATTCTTTGACTGCTCCCAATACAAACAACACAAAAGTGTTAAGCAATATGTGAAAAATTTGAGTGTGGTATTTGATGAACATCTGAAGTTTGATCAAATCATCCTTTTTTCCCGTTGCGGCTCCTGTCTAAAGCTAAGACTTTTCTTTCTTTTAAAAACTTTGAGAAAGTAATTCACGCTTTTATTACTTCTAGATTAGACTACTGTAATTCACTTTATGCTGGGATTAGTCAAACAGCTTTATCCCGATTACAATTGGTTCAGAATGCGGCAGCTAGACTTTTGACCGTGGTTCATAAACGGGATCATATTACTCCGGTTTTACAGTCCGTACACTGGCTGCCTGTGCGTTACAGAGTAGATTTTAAAATTGTACTTATTGTCTATAAGTCACTAAATGGTATGGCTCCATCATATATCTTTGATTTATTGATTAAGCACAATGTAACCAGATCCCTCCGGTCTTCTAACCACAGACTCTTGTTTATCCCTAAGACGAGACGGAAGTGCAGGGGTGATCATGCTTTTTCTACAATTGCCCCAAGACTCTGCAATGATCTGCCCAATTTTATTAGAATGGCTTCGTCTGTGGCTATTTTTAAGTCTAAATTAAAAACCTATTTGTTCGATAAGGCTTTTAATTCTGGTTGAAGCATTCTTTATCCTTGTGCTATGTTTTTGTTGCATGTTATGATGTATTTTTTTTCCTTCCTCTTGGTTTTACTTCTTTTTATTTTTCATTGTGTTATTGCTGTTTTTAGTTATTCTATTGTTGTAGTAAATAGTGCTATATAAATAAAATTGCCATTGCCATATTCTTGAAAACAACAATCTTGCTCTTGTGATATTGCTTAATTATATCATATGCTATAATATAAAAAACAAGATCTCATATACTTTTTTTTCAATCATATCTTGAAATTATATTTATTTTGGAGACATTTTTACACAATCACTCATTAATTTCTGACCTGGCACAATGGTAAACAAACAAACAAACAAATAAACAAATAAATAAATAAATAAATAAATAAAATTAGAAATAAGTTATTGCTTTTACAGTTGTACATACAATTTAGTGATATTCCTGCAGTTGTGGTCTTGACCAGCCTTGGAATAAAATCCCAGGTCCTCTTAGTGTGTACTCATGTGCCCCGCATTTGTCTTGTCTCTGTCTCAGAGTGTAATCACACTAGGCGATCTGAACCGATCTGAACCGTGTACTCACATTAGGCCGTGCACACCGTGCCCGAGCACATTTGACCTCAAATCCCGGTCCGTTTGACTTAGTCTGAGACAAAGACAGAGTACCAAGACAAAAGACCTTCAAAAAATTTAACTAGTCTTTTAGGTCAAATTCTACAACACTACCAGAAAGGCCCTGTTCTTGAGACAGTATGCATTTTGCAGGTTTTTATTATTATTATTATTATTATTATTATTTGCCTTTGCTTTTGTTATGATGTATGCAAATTGCTTGTGTATTACGTATGCAAATATCTCACTTGGCAGCTGTCCAAAAGATCTGTTGCTCTTGGAATATGTTAAAAGAAAGCATCTCACCTATGCACACATTCAAACTAAATACAGCTGAACACTGTGCTCTATTAGATCAAACACTCACTAAGATCAAACACAAAAGAAGTGTCTGTTTATATGCCAGGCACTAAGGTACATGAGTCATTGTAGTAGTGTGATGCTGCTAGCTTTATACTGGTTAATGAGGTAAATTGCCCCAAGCAACCTTGGATCATTGTCTACATGGACAGAAGGGACAGTAATTCCATCTAAAGAATCCTGCTAGCATTTGCGGCAGGGAAACTTGCATATTTTGTTTGCATGCCAGCCGGAATTATGTTCCTTTTAAGCATGATATCCCATGCTAATGCTCTTACAAGCAAATTTTTTTCCTGTGTTGTACTGTATACACAATTTAAAATAGAATGAAAATGTTTATACTTACATAAGACATTATATAAATGACAAATACAGATACATGATACAGAATCTTGATGAACAAATACACATACAGACACAAACATGTTGGGTTTCCATGTTTTATGGGGACATTCCATACATGTAATGATTTGAATACCTTACAAACTGTATTTTCTATCCCCTCTCACACAAAATTATTTTAGATTTTCAAGAAAACTTCATTCTGTATAATTTATAAGCTGTTTTCCAAAAAAAAACACCCACAAGGAAAAGGATTTTGGAGACACTCTTAAAAATAAAGGTGCTTAAAGGGTTCTTCACAGCGATGCCATTAGGGCCTTTCGCACCGCTTTAGTTCCAGAACTAAATGTACAGTACTAAAGTACTGGGACGATTTTGCGCGAACTATTTCCCAGTACCATTTAAAGGGTTGCATTCGCACCGAGAGTGTGTACTAAGAAGTGACGTACGCCGGTCGACAGCGTCTTGAAGAACCTTCTTTTGCAACAAAGAACCTTTTGTGAAACCGAAAGGTTCTTCAGATGTTAAAGGTTCTTTATGGAACCATTTAGACAAAAAGTTTCTTCTATGGCATGATGAAGCACCTTTATTTTTAAGAGTGTATTGCCATCTTTGTGGGGACATTTTGTCCCCATAATGTAGGGTATACCCGACCTACACACACATTTGTTATCTCATATACCTCTATTGTTTTTATATCAGGTTAATGACCCCTGCCCCTAAACATAATCATCACAGAAATCTGTGCAAAACACTAGATTTAAACATAAACAGCTACCTGTTTGAAAAAGTAGATGCTAAAATTTTAAATTTTTAAATTTTTACTAAAACTAAAGCTATTTAGTGGGCAATACCTTAAAGGGATAGTTCACCCAAAAATTAAAATTGTGTCAATAAAGGGATAGTTCACCCAAAAATGAATATTCTGTCATTAATTACTCACCTGTCATTAATTACGTTCTGGGGTACTCTCCAAAATGGCAGAAGACAGAAACTCGGGGAGAAGAATTGCTGAATAAATTATGTTATTATTGATTTCTTTGCGCAAAAAAAGTATTCTCATAGCTTTGTAAAATTATGGTTGAACCCCTGATGTCACATGAACTATTTTACCGATGTCCTTGCTATGTTTCTGTGCGTTGATCGTGGTAATATCCTTGCTGAAGGGTCAGAGAGTCAGTCAGTAATTAAAGGATTAGTTCACCCAAAAATGACAAAATTTTGTCATTAATTACTCACCCGTAAGACCTTCGTTCATCTTCGCAACCCAAATTAAGATATTTTTGATGAAATCCGAGAGCTTTCTGACCCTGCATAGACAGAACTACCACATTCAAGCCCAGAAACATAGTAAGGACATTGTTAAAACAGTCCATGTCACATCAGTAGTTAAACCTTAATTTTATGAACCTACGAGAAAAACTTTTTGTGCGCAAAGAAAACAAAAATAATCTCTTCTCTTCCGGGTGCAATATTGTTTAGTTGGACTAATGCCAGAAACACAATGCATGATTTTCAAAGTTGTCGGATCACTGGTCTTCTCACACTACACAATTGTCTGGAGTACCATTTACAGTAGTTGCTGATGTGTGCACACTACACAACATATCAGTGACCGGGGCTCACACATTACACAACTTTTCAATAGGAGGAATCATTGACAACTCTGTCTGGTCTACAAACTATGTTTCACAACCAAACACACGCAAGAAGTGATGCAGGAAATGCTAACAGTGATGAATCAGCTCTTCTCTTTGATAATTCACACTACATGATTGTTACTCATGTGACCGAGCACCGATTTACCCCTAATTTAACCTAATTTTCTTAAAATTTAAGAAAGGCACGGAAAACAAATAACGATTGCGAACGGTTGCCTGTTACATTACAGTACTTAAAATTTCACTTACCACATAAACAGAGTTAGGAGAGATGACTGAGGACGATGGCGAATGATTTGCAGATTCTGAGCACCAATGACAAACATCTAATCTTGTCAAATGTGTGGTAAGTACTGCCGCTCCATAGTATAAACAGACTACGTGCGATCATGAATCTCGAAAGTGAAAGTGAAACTAAAAAGCTCTGGTCTACAAACTATGTTTCACAACCAAACACACGCAAGAAGTGATGCAGGAAATGCTAACAGTGATGAATCAGCTCTTCTCTTTGATAATTCACACTACATGATTGTTACTCATGTGACCGAGCACCGATTTACCCCTAATTTAACCTAATTTTCTTAAAATTTAAGAAAGGCACGGAAAACAAATAACGATTGCGAACGGTTGCCTGTTACATTACAGTACTTAAAATTTCACTTACCACATAAACAGAGTTAGGAGAGATGACTGAGGACAATGGCGAATGATTTGCAGATTCTGATCACCACTGACAAACATCTAATCTTGTCAAATGTGTGGTAAGTACTGCCGCTCCATAGTATAAACAGACTACGTGCGATCATGAATCTCGAAAGTGAAAGTGAAACTAAAAAGCAATCGTGCATTCAAAAGCAGTTTCAATGCCAGGCATAATAGCGGCTCCCTGATGCCCGCAATTTATATACAGTATAATTACCCAATGATATAACTGCGAGAGAAAGTATTAAAATACATATTTTCCTCCCATCTTGTATTTATTCCCTTCGTCTATCGGCCCAACCCTACCACAGATTCGCAACAAGATGAGCTGAATCATCATAACTAATTGCAAAAGAATAGGGTTTGAAACATTCCAATACTGTGTCTAAACTGAACGCATCTAATGTTGCAAATTCATTGTTCTGTTTTCTTATAGCAAGAGCGTGGAGTAGGTCAGAAATATAAAGTGGCGTCTGTTTATTATTTGTGTTTGTGTAAAGAACAACTGATTACAATGAGTTATGGTTTTGTTGTCATGAGCCGGGTTTGCCTGTTTTTCTCCCTTTCTTTCCTTTTCGCTCATTCTCTTTTCTGCACGTCTACTAAGACTCAGCTCTTTGCCAATCGCAATCAGTGCTCACGCTGATTGAGATGGCACCTGATTTCTCTTTTCTCTGATTTTCTTCTCTATTTAAGCCTGCATCCGTATAGGCTTTTTGCCAAATTATTGTTGGTTACTGGCTGATCGTTCTAAGGATCTCCAGACTTCTTTTCTAGTCTAAGTCAGTTCCAGTGCAGTCCATTCCAGTCCTATCTTGTCTGTCCTGTGCTTCATACCTGTTCTCTGCCCAGTCATCCTGCTGCCCATGAATACTGTTCCTGTCGCTGAGTGCGGGAAAGAGCCTGCTGGTTGGGGTGGCTGCTGGTGACTGCACTAGTCACACTCCACCTGCCCACTGCCTGGACTTCTGAATACTTCCCCCAAGACCTTACGCGGACATGATTTTTCTCCTGAGTTTGTATTTAGCTCTGCATCTGCCAAGTTTGGCCAGAGAACGGCAAACTGCCTATGTTTCCTTTAATTAATAAACTATTTGCATTTACTTGCCTTTGCCCTTGGGTCCACATTTTACGCTATGACATTTGATGCACATCAACTTCATAAATGAAGTCTTCTGGGAATACCTACATCGCTACATGCTAATCCACATGGATTATATTCTCCATGCTAACAAAGCACCTCAGATTTGTCACCTGGGCACTCAAGTAACTACAAGAACACTGTTTGTTCCACAAGGCTGAGAAGTATTCTTTTCATCAACCATCAGTACAATTCCTTGGCTACGACATCGGACCTGAGGGTGTGCATATGGACTCAGAAAAGAAGAAGCAAAACCTGGACACTTCCTTGTACTGGGAAGGATCTTTGATGTTTCCTTGGCTTTACCAATTTCTATAGAAGATTCATTTGTAACTATAGCATGATTATTGTTTTGCTAACCTCCCTCCTCCAATCTAAGCCCAAGTTTCTGTCCTGGAATCCCTTTCCACATCTATCCCAATCCAGCTCTCCCCTTCATCATAAAAATGGATGCATCCACCATATAGTGTTGGAGCAGTTTTAGCTGAGCAGTAGGGGAATACAGCAAAGCTTCATCCATGTGTCTTCTCCTCATGTAAACTCACCTCAGTGGCGCAAAACTTATGAAATCATCAACCAAGAGCTCCATGGGATTTCCCCTTACAACTCATCATGGACCATCATAACCTCGAATAACTCAGAACTGAGACAGTAGAACCTTGCCAGGCCTGGTGGCCCTTGTTCTTTACCAGGTTCATCTTAATTTTTAATGTTTCTTATTTTTAGTACTACTAAATAAATGATCATATAGTTCAATACACATTGTTACATGAAAAACCAGACCAATTGACTCTGATGAAAGTCAAGTGGCAGAGAGAATTTTGATATATACTAGAGTTCAGTGGCGTTCCGTCCATATAAGCTGCAAATGCTCCGCATACCCAGGCCATTTGAGAGAATAAGTTCAGGGGATAATTCATATAAACATGATTATAAGTTGATCCCTTGTCATTTGAAATGTAACTTAAAGCTTAAAGAGTTAGGAATAAGTACGTAAAAAATTTTTTTTGCCAAACGGCAGTAATTTTCTATAAATCTATGTCAGTTATAGTTGCTTCCGGGCGAGCGGATTCTCCGCAGCTTTCTCGCCTCCGCTCTGTTGCTATGACTCGTCAGGATTGTAGCGCGTTCTCAGTGATTTGCTGGTCTGCAGCAGTTTTAATGTGCGAGGTAAGCTGTTCGCGAAGCGCACGCCCAAGCGGAAAAATGAGCTGTTGCTGCCAGATCTTGATTGCCGAAAATTACATTGTGTTTGATGAAAAACCAACTCGACTAAATCAAAAGAAAAAAAACACTAACTGTATATTTTTATTTTCTCAAGCAAAGCTAATTTTAAAAGTCCACTGAACAACTTACATTTTTGGTCATAGACAACGTATGTTGAAGATATACGTTATTGGCAATGCTATTGCCTAAGCGGTAAATAATTTAATTTTTTTTATAAAAACGTGGGCTATATAAAATTGTTATAATAACAAACATCATATTGTTTTGCATATGCTCGTGTCGCTTACAGTTGAAGTCCTTCTCTGATTTTATTGATGAGGGGAATCCCCCCCATCTCCCCACCCTCTGATTACGTATCATAACTTAACTACGTGTAAACGTTATTTGGCAGTTTTTACTTGGAAAACCAGCTATATTTTTCTTGCATTGGAATAACAATGGATAGACCTGAAATGATAGAAGAAGGATTGGAGATGAATTTCATTTACAAATAAGGTAGGAAATGTGCATACTTTTAAATCGACACCTGCCACAGTGTTTCTTATTTGTCATCTGTGATCCCTTTTGAGTGTCCTAAAAGCCGATGGGGGGTGGTCTTATCATTCAGCATGCCCGGTTAAAAAAGTCACCGCTCGCCACTGCTAGAGTTGTCCTGAGCCGATCTCAAGGATTGGGATCGGGGCAGATCAAGCATTTTTTTACTTTTCGGTATCGGCTCTCCCGATCCCGATCCTTATTTTATGTCAGCTGTCATGCCAATGTCATGCAGTAGGTGGCATTATTCGCTAATAAAAACTTGTAAATTAAAAATAAAAAATTGTAAGTTGTTAATTATGACATTTTCATTTCCACGGTTATTCAAACAGTGAATAAATTATATACAGAAAGTGAGCAAAGAACATAATCACTAATCTATCATGAGTTTAAGTACTCTAAAAAACTGTTGTTATAATTACTGAAGCTGTACGTACATCTGCACTTTTTTGTTGAATTCGCAAAATCCCCGTCTTTCAGCGATAACGCCTCTGATTTGGCCATTGCATTCATAAACTCAACAGAATTGTTTGTGATTGGTTATAATGCACAACGCTGTAAAAATGCATACAAAGAAATAAGGTGCAACATGAGCAAATCTTAATGCTGCAATCAATACTTTTCATAAATTTTCACTACAATTCCCATTTTCAATTTCAATTCGCAACAGACGTAATAGATTTGGTTTAATTGTGCAGGAGCAATTTTGCCATAAGTCCCTGTGGCCAGGGGAAGGCTAAGCCTTCGCTAACCTTACACACACTCTGCCTATGTATATATCAGTACTGAAAAAAGTAATACAACATTACAGTAGGTTTGATCTTTATAAATTAGCTGTTTATGATACTCCTGTACAGGTGATAAACCACCCTTAATTTACTTTTACAAAAGTTTCTCTTCGCCAGTTGTCTGAACACATAAGCAGACCTTATGACATAGTAAAGTGATACTGACTGACAGCTGATAATTGAAGGCTTTTACATTATATGCATCCAAGTTATGCACATTAGTGGGTATGTTGATTAAAATGTAACTGCTTGTGGGTATAATGTATTAGATGTCATATCTGATGAAAATTTGAAAAAGTATTATCAATGAGACTCACATTTTAAATGTGCAAATTTATTGTACGTGTTACTAATGCACAGGGGTGTGGACTCGAGTCACTTGACTCGAGACTTGACTCGGACTCGAGTACCAAATTTGATGACTTGCGACTCGACTTGACATAATTAAAGAAGACTTGAGACTCGACTTAGACTTTGACAGCAAGGACTCGAGACTTGACTTGGACTTGAGCCCTGTGACTCGGAAAGACTTTATGATCAGATCAAAGTCATTATAGGCTATAATTTCATTTGGGAAAAGAAAATGCACATTAGGCCTAATGACTGAAGTGGGCAAGCGACAATAGGCCTAGTGATAATTTAAAATATAATTTGAAGAAGTGTTTCTTTCACAAAATGAGTATTGTATATATAACTATAAAATGTAGGCTACTCAATTTTTCTCCCTCTTGCAGGCACTCATGTCACTTCCATTTCTTTCAGGATAAATGAATGAATTCACATGTTGTAAATCAGTCGGTAGGCCAATAGCGCACACAGCCCCTAAATTTAGCGATCACCTATGCATATTATAAACTTAACATTTAACATACAACATTTTTTTCTATTAAATGATTTTGTCTTTGTTACTCTTAGTTATAAAGGATGGTAGCACAGCATTTTTGAATGATTGTCTTCATGAGTTTGTCTGCATCCATATTGCATGTTTCCTCTCACTTGCAAAGTATGTTTGCAGTTATTTCTTCGAGTTCTTTCAAAGCTGTTCTTTCTGCGTTTCCGCTCACATATTTTTAAACCTGTTTTTATTGAGGTTACAAATAATGTCTCATTGGCTTCGATATAACACCTAGAAGCATGTAGCTATTCTTATGCACACATGCAAAGTATGTTGCAGCTGTTATTTCTATGAAATTATGTTGTCTTTGCTATTCTGTTACTAATAAAATAGTTTTTTTCACTGCTTATCCTATTTTGGCACAATCCCTAAATTGAACTTGAGCAGTTTTACTAAAGCCTGGCTCACACTACAGGATTTTAAAACTCCTGTAGTGTGAGCCCAGCTTAAGGGCACCCATCTCACATGAAATTGAACTATGTCAAACATATTCTACCTGCCTTCCTGATATTATTATATTATATAACTTGTGTAAGACTCGAGACTTACTTGTGACTTGCAAAACAATGACTTGGTCCCACCTCTGCTAATGCAGTGCCGGATAACTAAATGGTGAACACACTGTGAATTTATCCTTAAAGGGGTGGTTCATTGCGATTTCACTTTTTTAACGTTAATTAGTGTGTTGTTCCCTGCTCTGCACACGCTCTGCATCTCTCCCTCTCTCTCTCTCGCATTCAGCTCAGCTCTGACAATGAACTGTTCCAATTATATACTTATTTTCACGTAGCTATGAGAAGCATTAAACATGGACGCGCATGCGGTTGCTGTACTGTATTAAAGCTTTAATCAGGATAAAACCATATATTAAAAGCTAACATAAGCAGCAGCATTTACAACAGCGTATCTAAAAATATGAAACAACAACAAACAAAAAACATAGGCCTACACTTAAAAGCCGTGCTTGCACAGGTTCTGCACGATCCTCTTCAATAACGCCTATTTCTTAGGGCGGGGCTTCATAAAAACAGGAAAAGATGAGCCCGTTTCTCAGAGAAGGGACAGAGCTGTGTGGAATAAAGGTCAATTATGTGAAAAATAATGCGTTTTTTTTTAAACGAAGCATTAACACATGTTAGACTGCACCCCATAAACACAATCAAGCCTAGAAAAAACCCAGTGAACCACCCCTTTAAAATAATTTAATACATGTTCATGTCTGTGTTAATGTCTGCAGTATTTATCACCCTGTGTAGGCTGTCATGTATATCTCAGGTATGTCATTATGCGTTTATATTTATTATTTTATTTATTGTTTGTTATTTTTTTATATGATTGTTATACAAATTATCTTATTTCTCGGTTCAAGAGAACATGGGTATTGCTGCTGTGGTCTGTGTCAGTGTCTGCATTGTTTATCACCCTGTGCATCCTGTATAAGCAGTGATACATCAACAAGAAAAAGATAAGCTGTGACTTTGTATGCATCCATTATTTGATTCTGGACCTGTGTTGGATATGTGAGATGAATGACCATTACACTGATGCCGTAACTGTTGCACTTGATAAAAATAAGCTGCAAAGTGAACCAGGCTTTATGTCAATAGTCAAAAGGCTGGCTGTGTGACACCAAATTATAGTTTAATGCGGGGGTGCCAAATCCGGTTCCTGAAGATCTAGGCACTAGGCACCCCTGGTTTAAAGAGTCTAATGACACTGTATATCAGTGGAAATGTGGCTATCGCATCCCAAAAAAAGCTCCTAAAATCAAAGCCAGAAAAACTGATCTTGGGCATTGTCAAAATGTAAAGATTGTAACTGATTGTAAAGATTTTTAGCAAGAGATTTTATGAAGCCTACAGAGGACTGCTAATCCTTATGCATAATTTGTTGTCTTAAATAAGGGACTAAACAATACTTGTCTCTCATTATATTTGATATTCTTACATATAGCCTGCATAACCTGACTGGACAGTTCATCATTGCGAGTCAGCGTCGATAGCCTCGTGGGCAGCGTGCCGACATACAGCGCCGCTGTGCTTCAGGTGTCCTGAGTTCGAGTCCCGGCTTGTGGACCTTTCCTGATCCCCTTCTCTCTCTCTCCCACTTTGCTTCCTGTCCTATCAAATTAAAGGCAAAAAAGCATGAACAAACTAAAATCTTGAAAGACTTTGTGAGTTTTTTTCACTCTCTAGTTTTCGTTCATTTATATTCTGTCATAATTTTTGGGGCAAAATTTTAGGGTTGATGAGCAATGTTTAGGTATAAATATTTAAGGCCTCAGTGTTAACCTTTTTAGGGGAGCTTAGGTTTTTGATTTTCGTTCTGTTTAACTAACATGATACATCAAAGCTGCTTTGCCTCTGTCATGACACTGCTTGTGTCATTTAGAATTTAATTTTCTTTTTTAGAATTTAAGAATTTAGGTCTTTCACCAACTACCATACATAATATTGGGAAAAGATTCAGGGAATCCAGAGAAATCTCAGTCTGTGTAGGGCAAGGCAGGAAACCTCAGTTGAATGTGGATGACCTTTGCGCCCTCAGAATTGCATGGAATTGCATAAGAAGCCGTCATGCATGTTAAATATAGCCACATGGGCTCAGGAGTACTTTGGAAAACCGCTGTCACTAAACAGTCTGTCGCTGTATCCATAAATGCAACTTCAATCTTTGTTACTCTAGGAGAAAGCTATACATCAATTCTATGCAGAGATGCTCATCTCAGATAGCCAAGAAGACAGTGGAAATGTGTGCTGTGGTCAGATGAGTTCACATTTCAACTTGTTTCTGGGAAGAATGAGTTCTCAGTCCCAAAGACCAAAGGGACCATCCAGACTTTCATCAGCGACAGATGCAAAAACAAACGTCTGTCATGGTACGGGGGTGCAGCAGAGCAAACGGCATGGGTGACTGCAGGGCCGTAGCTGGGGTTTGCGGGGCCCTGGTGCAGGTTGTACTCGTGGGCCCTGTTTGAAATTGTGTAAATAGCACAAATAAATAAATAGAACAAAGATACAAATTAAACAATGTTTAAGTTTTTTCAAGTTTGTAGGTGTCCAGGTACAGAAACTGAATAATCAAATGTAAAATAGAATTGCATAGTCGTCACTGTATAAATTAATATACTTTAACCCTTAAATGCATGAATGTTTCGCCAATCATTATTACATATTTGGGTCTTTAGTGAACCGAACCTATATATCCAGCACGGATGGATCTCTAACTGCTGCAATTGCAAAAAAACGATCTTGATATTTTAAGAACAAATACAGAAGAATAAAATAAGGCATATTTTGTTACCTTTTGAAACTTAGAAGGATTCAGTTTGAGCAGATGATTTTACCATCGCTGTCATCGTCAGAGCGCACTTCCCCAATACATTCAGCATCTGGCTCATATTCGCGATTTCAGCCATATTCTCAAAACTATCGTTTTCAATGACTTCAAAATCAATATTTTGATCACTGGCTGCTTATTCACCACACCCACCATCAAATGACAGTGACATTTATATTTGCCTCTGTCACAAATTTTTTGGAGTGTGTTGCAGCCATCAAAATCAAATTTTGTTTATATTTACAAAAGTAAGTTGTCCAGTAAAAACATTGGGCATTTTTCTTTGTACTTTTGTCAATTAAATAAAGGTTAAAGAGAATGAACAAATAACATATTCTTGATTTTATGGCATTTCACAAAACATCCCAACTTTTCTGGAATTGGGGTTGTAACATGCACTGATAAATAATGAACAATAAGACCAAGAATGAGTATTGAGAAATAAACGGGGTCAGAAAGTACATTTTAATTAAATTTCAATTTAATACTTAGGTTAGCAATGTTCTCATAGGCCCCGTCCACACGGAGACGCGTTTAGCTGTATACGCATACATTTTGTATCGTATAGGCGTTTCGTCCACACGGATCCGGCGTTTTGGGAGAGTGAAACCGATATTTTTTGAAACCGTGTCCCAGAGTGGATAAATCTGAAAACGCCGCCCTTGCGTTTTCGTGTGGACAGCGAATCCGTATATTTTCTGAAACGATGACGTCATCAGCCCACGTCTCGCCTCTCGGCATGTACTGTAATTCATCGCCTTCCTCTAACAAGAAAATACTTGCTCATAGGTGTGGTACTTTGTGATGGATGTGACAGGAAATATAGTTGGGTGTAACTGGGTGTAGCATGTACACTTTCTGTAAACCAAGCAGTTTCTTTAGGTGTGGAAGAATAGCGACTTTTGTAAAAATAGAGCTCAACAGTGACAACCGACTTTTCCCAGTAGTCTTGGAATTTTCACATTAATTCTCTCCATGAGCATTTTAAAATCTTCAATAGTGGCTATGTTCAATATGGTATACTAATGTACTGCTTATTACATACTGCACATTAAACACTGTGTGTTGCATAATACATTTTCAATAGTATGAAATACAGTACACATTATTCTGCTTTATGTATGTCTACGAGAACAACATTTATCTCTGCGCAGGCCTACATATGGTCAAACACACCAGAATTGTTAAATAAATGTTATTAATAATGTTGTCACATGTCCTTACTTTGTTGCATATTTAAGTCAGTGTGTGGTGTCCAGTTATAATCTTGGAAACAAAATGATCATTTTTCATTTTTAATAGCCTACTGTTTTGTGTATAAACATTTTAATTCTTGACCGTCTGATTCCAATTATTAGAAATTATCAAGAAATTATCAGGAAAAAGAGTTACGCAAATATTACTTCCATTGCTTCAGCAAGCATTAACGTGTGTTCACCAGAAATGTGTATATATGTATTTGGAATGACATGAAAGTGACAAAATGATGACAGAATTTTCATGATGGGTGAGCTATTCTGTACTTTAAGAGTTTTGTTTTAAGAGCTTGTGGTAGGTATGTCTTAAAAGGTTTATAAGTTCAAACTAAACATTTAAACTGTTTGAGAAATAAACCATTCCTTGAGAAATTTCCCAGTGTTCCATAGGGTAACATTCACAGTGTGAATAACTGTAGTATGTCCAATGGTCTATTTATGATGTACTATCTCATAGTGGAGGTCATATTTTATTTGAGGAGTTTTGTTCCATCACTGTTAATTTCCTTGCTGGGTGACTAAATATTGTCCTTAGTGTGACATAGGGTGCTTTCACACCTGTAGATCGATTGCTTTGTTCCGAAAAAGGGATTCAAATTATTACAGTGTTGCTTTTTATTCTTGGTGCGGTTCGCTTTCACACAACAAAGTTTATAAACGGACCAAATTTTTTAATACAAGTCACACGCGAGTAAACTGTTCTCTCATTAGTCAAAGTTCCATGGTTTAGTTTCTGGGATTCCACTTAGCTGTCAGGGCTGTCATCCATCAGGATGGAACGACAACCCCTCCGGGGCTTATTGTTGTTTTTTTTTGTAGCGGCCGTTATATTAATTTTTCATTTTGAGCAGGAGTCCAGAATTCATCAGGAAAACATTTTTAAAATGCACCTACTAGGAAGAAGAACAATAAGACGCCATTATAAAATGAAAGTATATAATATAAAAACTTTGATTTTGAATGGCGAAGACACAGACATTCACAGGTTCATTTTGAAGTATTAGCAAAACAACAAAGCTAATGCTTTTCACAGAACTTACGTAATTACCCATTATACATTGTGATTTAGCCTGGTTCGTTGGTCCGTTAGATCGGATTGCTTTCTCACTACAACCGAACCGCTCCAGAGTTCATTACCAATCGAGCCGAGACCACCTCATTCAGGCGATCTCGGACCGATTGTTTTGGCGCGAATCCAAGCGCGATTGCCGTGTTCACATATACCCAAACAAACCGAGCTAAGGGAGGAAACGCGCCAGGTTCCGAAACAACTGGCCAGGTGTGAAAGCACCCATAGTCCTGTCATCCCTGATTGGAAGGTCTTACTACACTCTGTAGAAAACTCTCTCCTTTCAAACTGCTATGATTTTAAAGAACGCTGGGCATGTGAGAATTGAAATTAATCCACCCTTATGATACCTTTTATTTTCCATATTTATGTTGACAGCTTAAATCAGCAGCCTATACAGACAGAGCCATATCGCCGGACTGCAAAGAAACAACTAAATAAAGAAAAACTCCTGTGTAGGACTACACTGCTCAAAAAAATTAAAGGAACACTTTTTAATCAGAGTATAGCATCAAGTCAGTTAAACTCCAGGGATATTGATATGGTCAGTTAAGTAGCAGAGGGGGTTGTTAATCAGTTTCAGCTGCTTTGGTGTTAATGAAATTAACAACAGGTGCACTAGATGGGCAACAATGAGACAACCCCCAAAACAGGAAGGGTTTTACAGGTGGAGGCCACTGACATTTTTTTCCCTGCTCATATTTTCTGACTGCTTTTCACTAGTTTTGCATTTGGCTAGGGTCAGTGTCACTACTGGTAGCATGAGGAGATACCTGGACCCGGCAGAGGTTGCACATGCAGTCCAACTCCTCCAGGATGGCACATCAATACGTGCCATTGCCAGAAGGTTTGCTGTCTCCCAGCACAGTCTCAAGAGCATGGAGGAGATTCCAGGAGACAGGCAGTTACTCTAGGAGAGCTGGGCAAGGCCATAGAAGGTCCTTAACCCATCAGCAGGGCCGGTATCTGCTCCTTTGTGCAAGGAGGATCAGGATGAGCACTGCCAGAGCCCTACAAAATGACCTCCAGCAGGCCACTGGTGTGAATATCTCTGACCAAACAATCAGAAACAGACTTCATGATTGTGACCTGAGGGCCTGACGTCCTCTAATGGGCCCTGTGCTCACTGCCTGGCACCGTGGAGCTCGATTGGCATTTTCCATTGAACACTAGAATTGGCAGGTCCGCCACTGGCACCCTGTGCTTTTCACAGATGAGAGCATGTTCCCCCTGAGCACATGTGACAGACGTGAAAGGGTCTGGAGAAGCCGTGGAGAAAGTTATGCTGCCTGTAACATCGTTCAGCATGACCAGTTTGGTGGTGGGTCAGTGATGGTCTGGCGAGGCATATCCATGGAGGGACACACAGACCTCTACAGGCTTGACAATGGCACCCTGACTGCCATTAGGTATCGGGATGAAATCCTTGACAATCCCATTGTCAGACCCTACACTGGTGCAGTGGGTCCTGGGTTCCTCCTGGTGCACAACAATGCCCGGTCTCATTTGGTGAGAGTATGCAGGCAGTTCCTGGAGGATTAAGGAATTGATACCATTGAATGGCCCCCACGCTCGCCTGACTTAAATCCAATAGAACACCTCTGGGACATTATGATTTGGTCCATCCAACGCTGCCAGGTTGCACTTCAGACTGTCCAGGAGCTCAGTGATGCCCTGGTCCAGATCTGGGAGGAAATACCCCAGGACACCATCCGTCATCTCATTAGGAGCATGCACCGAGGTTGTCAGGCATGCATACAAGCTTGTGGGGGCCATACAAACTACTCAGTACCATTTTGAGTTGCTGCAATGAAATTTCAGCAAAATGGACTAGCCTGCTGCATCATTTTTCACTTTGATTTTTGGGTTTGTCTTTGAATTCAGCCCTCTGTAGGTTGATAATTTTCATTTCCATCAAACGATGTGGCTTCCTTTCGTTCCTGTGATGCCCTGGTCCAGATCTGGGAGGAAATACCCCAGGACACCATCCGTCGTCTCATTAGGAGCATGCACCGAGGTTGTCAGGCATGCATACAAGCTCGTGGGGGCCATACAAACTACTGAGTACCATTTTGAGTTGCTGCAATGAAATTTCAGCAAAATGGACTAGCCTGCTGCATCATTTTTCACTTTGATTTTTGGGTTTGTCTTTGAATTCAGCACTCTGTAGGTTGATAATTTTCATTTCCATCAAACGATGTGGCATCCTTTCGTTCCTAACATATTACTCTGTCCATATCAGTATACTGAAGATATCCAGCATGATGTTTTCAAAGTGTTCCCTTAATTTTTTTGAGCAATGTACTTTCTTTCACCAAGGATTTAAATCTGCTGTTAATAGTTAAACAGATACTCCAGAGGCTTTGTTACTAATTCTAAAACAGTACTTTAGAACTAGTAACGATGACTTAGACTGCTTCAGTGAAATTATTAGTGTGTTCGAGTGTATGTTATAAATTATAAATCAGTATAATAATATGTCCGTGATGAAACACACAGGAAAACACACAGATCTCTCAAAAATAGGTACAACAATATGACGTAAACTCAGCAAAAAAGAAACAACCCTTTTTAGGATATTGTATTTTAAAGCTGCAGACCGTAAGTTTGCCTCTTTGTCGCCATCTCTGATTGAAACCTGCAATTGCAGTTATTTGCGGAATTATTTTCTTTGTGTGGGTTGTGCACCGGCACAGCTCCTCAGCGCGGATAAATCGAATGTTCTGATGTGGTGGCTGTCAGTCACTGCACTGGTGTGGATACTGAACTTCAGAATCACAGATTCTAGCCTACATCTTGAAAGTATGACCCAAATAAGAATTTTCACTGGATATTGTCATCTGAACAAGTATCAAGTCTGCTACTTTTGTTCTGACCAACTGAGGAAAACAGCATTACAATAAATCACGCTACCAGCTGTGATTAAATCTAACGATTGCTTAGCTCATATCACATCAAAACATGCAAATTATTATTGTTATATTTTGTTCTGAAATTGTTAATGTTAACAATATCAGCACTGTGTGACTACATGTTTGTAGTGTGTGTTAGTGTTACATGTATATTTCAATTTCTGTACAGTCTAATCTATAATTGTCATACAATTCGAATTTCATATAAAGAAATTGTTTTAACCCAAAAAGCAAATTATTCTTCCATAGAACTGGTTCTCTTTAAAATACAACTTGTGTACTCCCACGTATGCAAGGCCTATCTGTAATCAGATGCACACTTAAAACTCAAATATAATCTAATTTCAGTCACTTACATGTGTTTCATAAACACATAATCCTTTCTGGATTACAATCCGCCATCAAAATGATAAATTTAATTATTCCAGCTGCTGTGAGAAAAGGCTATTAATGATCCGCCACCTGCAGAATCCTCACATCTCTCAGCCTACTAGCCGGGACAACTTCTTTATGTTTACAGAAGTGACGTAATGACGCAGCGGCATGCTCGAATTTCCCACAAATTCCTTACCAGTACCCTCAAATTAGAAAACATTATTATAAGCTTACCGTTGTGAATCGGGCTAAGGTAAGGCAACAGTTTTGAACACTGGCTGGTTATGTACTTGCTCAAAAATTTATTTTGGATAATTTTTAACCAACAAGCTTTAATGATAATTTTGTAAAATCCAAATAATCTTTACAGATCATTATTGGAAAGGGTTTAAACAATATTTTTTATTATTTTTTATATAATTACTGCACATGTTCCTGTGGAACTATCCTTAAGACACTAACAATTTACTGGTGGTAGGCAATGAAGGTCACAATTATAAGAAATTATTACATTACATGATTACACCAGAAGAAAGATACCAAGGGTTCCTGTCCACCTGTGTGAACCTGCCATAAGTCCTACTGCAGAGAGGCATGAGGACTGCAGATGTGCTCAGAGCAATAAACTGCAATTTCCATAATGTAAGACACCTAAGACCCATTTCACACATACTCTGTTTGCAGTGCAGATGTGGTGCATTATTTTTTTCTGTGCCCATGTTATCAGATTAGAGCATTCACACTGCACACGGATGTGGTCCATCAATGCATTCCAGATGCGGTGCATATGCAGCAGTGCAGTGATTGTTTCCGCAACGAGACTATTTTTGCTGTGCTTCAAGCACTAAATTAAAATAAAAGTGCACTGTTTGTAGCAAAAATGAACATGGATTGACACAAAATTGTAGTAATTACACCATAAATGCATATAAAGTCTAATACAAAATTCTGCCATGAAACTCTAGATGGCGCAGTCTGATGGGGTCCGATAGAGTGGGTATCTGACTAGGGCAGGGGTAGGCAAGTTCGGTCCGAGAGAGCCGCAGTCCTGCAGAGTTCAGCTCCAACCCTAATCTAAGGCTATAGGCAGGTGAGCTTTTTTTTCAGAGTTGGAGCTGAACTCTGCAGGACTGCGGCTCTCTAGGACTGAACTTGCCTACCCCTGGACTAGGGAATGCAATGAAATTTTCATTGATGATGATGATGATGATAATACTAACTTTATTATAATTATAATAATATATATTTGCAGATTAAATTCAATTTTAAAAATTCTAACATTCATTTGAAGCACATGTAGCGTCTGGATCAATCAGACACACAATATAGTTTTGTTAGTTATATTTAACAAATACTCCGTAACACCCCTCAGTTAACAAGCCATATGAGGGCCTGTGGACCCTTCCCCCGAAATGCGTCTTAACACCTCAGGAAGGCAGAATAGGCCTCTGATTCCATGGCAACCAATGCTGATATCACTGGTTTTATTGCCCAAAGGAAGTCGCTCGCTGTTGTCTATTGGACGGACAACAACGTTCGAAAGGGGGTTATTTGTAGCGTCTGGACCAATCAGACACACAATATAGTTTTGCTAGTTATATTTAACAAATACTCCGTAACACCCCTCAGTTAACATGCCATATGAGGGCCTGTGGACCCTTCCCCCGAAATGCGTCTTAACACCTCAGGAAGGCAGAATAGGCCTCTGATTCCATGGCAACCAATGCTGATATCACTGGTTTTATTGCCCAAAGGAATGTGGGTAGAGAAACTCACTACATTTTCCATAGGAAAGACACAATGCACAGTAAAAATGGACTCTTCTCTAATTAATTCATAGGAAAACCTTTCTTTGAATGAACACACATATCCTTCAGGTCATTGTGTATGTTGTTACTGTCCTTGTATATTGTCTTTTATATATTTCCCCTTTGAGCTGATTCGCTACACACACTTTAATTTAAAGCGAGAGATACGGGTGAAGTTGGCTTATTGTTTCAGAGATATGTGACTGTGCTTACAGTTTATTGGCTCCAATATCTGTTTGTGATTTGTGACTGAAAACATAACTTGTCCTGAAGCACTCTGACTCTGTCTGCTATTGTACATTATGGCTGTAGAATTTTGTAAAATCATATTCATCTTCATGGTAAAGAAAATACAGAGTTAAATTAAACTCAAACTTACCTGGTCAAATGGTTGAACCCACTTTGTACTACAGGCCACAAGAGATTTTGGGTGGGACTACTGTTTGGCTGACCAGTGGCAGTTGGGGGAGAAATGTGGAAACCTGTTTAGAAACAGTTTGAAATCATTATTTTTGCACTTCCATTTGGTCCCACCAGAATGCAAATTACACACTTCATCTTCAACTACAGTCAACCTTTTCAATACAACTACATAACTATTTATTTTTTTATTGTAGCTTTATTTTTGGCTCAGTTACCTATAGTGGCACATTCAATCAATAAGAAAATTGGTAACACTTTAGTATAGGAACCAATTCTCACTATTAACTAGTTGCTTATTAGCATGCCTATTAATAACATATTGGCTGTTTATTAATACTTATAAAGCACATATTTTGCATGGCCATATTCTACATCCCTAATCCTGCCCAATACCTAAACTCAACAACCACCTTACTAACTATTAATAAGCAGCAAATTAGGAGTTTATTTAAGGCAAAAGTCATAGTTAATGGTTTGTTAATAGTGAGAATTGGACCTTAAAATAAAGTGTGACCAGAAAATGTATAAACTTAACTGTTAAATCCCACACCCATTAAAACTGTGCCACCTCAAGAAGATTTTGAGGTTCTCGTTGGTTTGTTGGCATGTGGGTGATTTCATGTGCAAGAAAAGCTATCCACAAATTGTTTGCCTTAGTGGAAAAGTGCGTTGTTGCCAGATCTCGGTTACCGACAAAAAAGAATGCATTTGATGCTAAACTAACTCCACTAAAGACACCTTGCAGAATGCCACTCTTGACCAAGAAGAACATAAAAGGCTGACTTGAATATGCTAAAACAAATTTGGGTACACATCGAGTTCTGAAAGAATGTTCCATAGAATGGTTCAACCAAAAAGGAACTTGTTGGACCTATGAATTAGCAGTATGTCTGGTGCAAAAAAGGCAAGGCTTATAAGCTGAAGAACAGCATCCCCAACATGAAGGTGAACTACACTTGTTATGGGGGTACTTTGCTGTTACAGGAAATTAAAATCTTGGCTGTATGAAGGACATTATGGATTCTTTGAAGTATCACACCATTTTGGCAACATCCCAGTGTGTGTGTGTGTGTGTGTGTGTGTGTGTGTATAATGTCTGATACTTTAACAGTATTCTTATCGGTACTTTTTGTTTTATATATATATATATATATATAT
>NW_015634043.1:303369-307243 GCF_001515625.1 Sinocyclocheilus rhinocerous
CACACACACACACACACACACACACACACATATATATATATATTAATTTCATTAAATAATTATTTTACATACACACACGTGTAAAATAAATTAATATAAAACATAAATTTGTAAATACTCCACTGTGCAGGCATTTTTGGTGTTTATATAAGATAAAATACAGTATTGTATTGCACAGTATTGAGTTGTTATAAGATAAGATATAGGACAAGATATAATTTAAAAAAATCATTACGGTCTACTAAAAGTTTTTGTTCAGGTAAGTATTATAGCCTAAAAAAAATCTTATAAAATAACCAAATGTACAATAACACTGCAAAGTTTTCACTGTATAATTTGATAGATTAATGCTTATTAACAGCTAACGTTATTCAGATTAAGAGCTGTGAGTGATTTTCTCTTTGCATTTTATTGTTTGATTAACATTGATGGCCCAGGTGACTGCATATATATTGACACACATCGAATTTTCTCGCAGCTGTTCATAAACTAAAGACTAAGTGAATACTCTCCAAGCCGGCCATTTTGACATATTTTTGTGTTTATTTAATTGTTTGGACGCACACTCTAGCCCAAAGTGTAATCTTATCGCCCGCTTTGGAGCGCACACATAATTCAGCCTGGGAAACAGTGTTTCTTGTGCAGACTGTGCTTTCAAAATTTTATCAAAATGTTCCCGCAATTTAGCAACAGTAAAGACTGCATTTTATAACAATCACGATTGCGCTGATCCTGACGTTAAGTTTGGATTTTAGGGAGGAACAAACATGCGCCACTGTGAAGGGAAAGAAGTTGCACTAGACAAAACGCGGCTAGTTTTTAATAGTTTTACCTCATATCTTCTTTTTTATGAGCCTTGAAAGCCAACATTGAAATCAACAATAAAATTGGCTTAATATCACACAGCCTCAGGCCTAAAGTGCAAGCAGACATTTGAATATTTAGTTCTCTCCTCTGTCATCACAATTAAACAGGGCTTTCATTTGTGCGCTCTGTAGCTCCCCCGCGTGAGCGTGATATCTGTCTTCTGAATTGTGAATAGCAAAATGCATCATAGAAAAATGTTCTAATATTATACCATATAGAAACAGCTGGCGACTCTGGCGTGATAGAATTTGCAAGATAATGTCAAGATAATGTTATAGCAATAATAAATGTATGTGTATTTTCTTATTTTCTCCAGGACCGACGGCAGAACCTTTAACATCAGAGCTTATCGATACACCGGTCTTAAATAATTTAGCCCAGGCCCATTTAATACTGGGTTTCGGTACCTATACCTATACACACACACACACACACACATATTTGCTATACATTCTATTTGTCTCTTCAAACACACTAATGTGTCCTTTTTTATATGTACAACAATAAGATCAGATGGACAGATTCTACTGAAGATTCACATGGAATAAATATGACATTAATAACTGGAATAGTCTGAACAGTATGGCAGAAAAAAAAAGTAACAAAGAATAGAGTCATTTCAGAGAGTTGCAGATATGTGGTCATGATTGGCATGTGCTTGGATGCCAAGCGGAGATCCTGTCAGGGACAGCAAAAGACAGTTTTCTTAAAAACAGTAGGACAGTGTTGTCTCGCACAGTGCCTGTCATACACTGCCAGACTCATATGAGGCCCACCAGCAAACAAACTCCCTCCACTTTCAGCTGGCACTAGTTTTGTCCTTGAGAAAGACGGAGAAAGATAGCGAGAGAGGGAAATTGGGGGGAGGATAGAAACACAGAATAGAAATGCATCATAAAACTTTTTTTTTTTAATTATTGTGCTAACACCACACAACATTGTTAGTTATTTACATTGATTTAATGTAACAAAGTAATAATACTTCGTTACAGTACTTAAGTATTTTTTGGGAGTACTTTACTTGCGTTTTTTTTTATTTCTGTCAACTTTCACTTTTACTCCACTACATTTCCTAATTAAAATGTATACTTTTACTCCGATATATTTCCCCGAAGCATATTCGCTACTTGCTACAAAATAAAGAAGAACAACACAGACTGCAAGAAAGCAGGTTTGATGAATCAGTGGTCTGGCATCTGCAAGTTAGACTCCGAAAAAACACCTTTGCTCATGTGCAAACAAGTGCGCGCACAACCGCGGATGATTTCATTTTCCACTCAAGTCGAGGCTGGTGTGTGCGATATACAGTATTTCATCTGCGATAATATGGTAAGTGTTGTTGTAATGACGTGCGATCTGGCATTATCGATTACTGTATATCACCTTCACCAAATCACACACAGAGAGTGCACGCACGTGATTTATTAGTCTATTAAAATTTCAAATTTAAGGCATTCTGACTTGTAGATGGCAAAAATGCCTCTATGTTTTTTTTTTATATTTATAAAATTTAATATAGTTAATCTATAGCACACAAAGAGTGCCGTTTTTTTCTCCAGATATCAGCATGATAATAAATGTAATAATAATTTTATACAAATTTAAGTTAGCATTAAGTGACTTACATTTTAGACACAATATTGCCTGTTTTTACTCAATTTGGCCAACGAAAATAGTTCCAAACAAAGATCACAGCATTGTGTTGCGTCTCTGAGCAATGGACGGTGTTTACTTATTGAATGAATCAGCTTTTTGAACTAATTGGTTGAATAAATGATTCAGTGAATCAGTCATTAACACAGTAATGCTTTGTTCCTGAATGAATCAGCCATTTGAATGAATCGGTTGAATCTCAATGATTCACTCATTAACAGTTAGCCTACTTGCTGCTACCTACTGGTGGTTTTAATGTAACATTTCGACTATTTTTTTTTCATGTTTTAAATCATTTCAAATATCAGTATTCAATGTTCTATGTTTAAAACAAAGAATTATTAATGCATTTGTACGTGCAGGTTAAATGCATCCATGTCCCCTCTGAGCTACATTAAACTGTGTAAATACATCTAAATGCCACTTCAGATGCAGATTTCAGAAATGTTTTCTTATTGGAATGAAAGACACTAAGTACCTGATGAAGTGCTTCCTATTCTTACCATTCTTATTCTTATTCCAAAGCTACAAATTGGAAGAAACAGTTAAAACTGAACACAAAAAGTATATAAATATATACTTTTTCTTTAACTGTTCCCTCCTGGTGGAATGACCTGCCCAAATCAATCCGAGCAGCTGAGTCCTTAACCATCTTCAAGAAACGACTAAAAACACATCTGTTCCACCTTTATTTGACCCTCTAACTCTAACACTTTCTATTCTATTTTAATTCTACTTTATCTATATTTATCTTCTTTTTATTATTTATTTTTATTTAAAAAAACAACAAAAAACAAACACGGTTGAATCTCAATGATTCACTCATTAACAGTTAGCCTACTTGCTGCTACCTACTGGTGGTTTTAATGTAACATTTCGACTATTTTTTTTTCATGTTTTAAATCATTTCAAATATCAGTATTCAATGTTCTATGTTTAAAACAAAGAATTATTAATGCATTTGTACGTGCAGGTTAAATGCATCCATGTCCCCTCTGAGCTACATTAAACTGTGTAAATACATCTAAATGCCACTTCAGATGCAGATTTCAGAAATGTTTTCTTATTGGAATGAAAGACACTAAGTACCTGATGAAGTGCTTCCTATTCTTACCATTCTTATTCTTATTCCAAAGCTACAAATTGGAAGAAACAGTTAAAACTGAACACAAAAAGTATATAAATATATACTTTTTCTTTAACTGTTCCCTCCTGGTGGAATGACCTGCCCAAATCAATCCGAGCAGCTGAGTCCTTAACCATCTTCAAGAAACGACTAAAAACACATCTGTTCCACCTTTATTTGACCCTCTAACTCTAACACTTTCTATTCTATTTTAATTCTACTTTATCT
>NW_015634043.1:307372-322987 GCF_001515625.1 Sinocyclocheilus rhinocerous
TATATATATATACATACATACATACATACACACACATATATATATATATATATATATACACCTTGCTACGTATACTGCGTTAGGCTAACCGAGACTTGTCATTTGCAATTATATATTGTTGCTCTTTTGTTAGTTTTGACTGCTTTTATTGTCCTCATTTGTAAGTCGCTTTGGATAAAAGCGTCTGCTAAATGACTAAATGTAAATGAAGTGTAAATATATATACAGTATATATATATTTGCTCCTTTTCAATTTTGCATTGCATTTACTTTTTACATTGTACTTTTACTTTCAATACTTAAGTACGTTTAATGTTTAAAAATACTTTTCATACTTAAGTACAATAAATATCACATACTTTAAGACTTTTACTCAAGTAATATTCTAAACGGTGACTTCAACTTCTACCAAAGTCATTTTCTGGTAAGATATCTGTATTTTTACTTAAGTATGGCTTTCAGGTACTTTATCCACCACTGGTTATTTGTCCCAGTTTTATATGTAATCCCTCTCTAAACACACACTCAAGTGTACACACTGTTTTCTGAAGGAGTTTACAGACAGTAACTGAGTGACACTGTCAGAGTTAACAAACTAAACCTTGCTGGCAAGTGTAGCGAACAGCATATTCTAGGCATTCTAGAGCCCAGTTTTATGACTGGTCCCTCTCTGACTGCCACAGTGAAGAAAAGTGCTACATTGTGATTGGATCTTGGTGGACTAACACAAACACAATGTTCAGTGCCATTATACACTGCTCAAAAAAATAAAGGAACACTTTGAAAATACATCAGATCTCAATGGGGGAAAATATCATGCTGGATATCTATACTGATATGGACTGAGTAATTTGTTAGGAACGAAAGGATGCCACATCGTTTGATGGAAATGAAAATTATCAACCTACTGAATGTCATGAGTCCGGGCCCTGCGTTTCTCCCTCTCACCACCAGAGGTCGCCATCGCCCGTCCTCCCGGACTCCACACACCTGTCACTTATTACACCCTCAGCTGTTCCTCATTGTCATGGACTATTTATACACCACACTCCTGCTTCTCTGTTTGGCTTATTAATTGTAATTGTAGTTATTTTGTATGTAGGTTGATGCAAGCACGTTGGTTGCCGAATTTGTATCCCTTACCTGATCCTGTTTTGTTGATCCGTTCTGATCTGTTTTTTGTTTCTTTTTGTCTGCCTTTCTGTTCAATAAATCTAGTTTCACCTGCATTTGGACCCAGACCCTTCCTGCGTCTCAATGTTCATACTATTAATCCTAAATAGTATGTGAGATTAGAATAAGTGTGTCCCAAAGCATAGTATGTTGAAAAGAGTATGCCAAAAGTCCCCGGATGGTCTACTACAGGGTTCCTCAAATCTTGCCCTGGAGGGCCAATGCGCTGCAGAGTTTAGCTCCAACCCTGATCAAACTCACCTACTTGTGATTTTGTAATGATCCTGAAGACATTGATTAGCATGCTCAGGTGTGTTTGATTAGGCGTAGAGCTAAACTCTGCAGGGAAGTGGATCTCGTGGGCCAGATTTGAGAATCCCTGGTCTACTATTTCAGGTCGATTTTTGAAGTGTGGATCCGTGCACACTCTAATGGCTAATATTGCCCACAATCCATTGCGCTTTGGTGAAGGATTCGGTCCAGAACTACAACCACAAATAAAACACATTAAAAACTACAAACATGGCGGATGTGCGCGACCGGCGGTTAGGTAGAGAGGCTTAGAAAAAGGGGTTTGAGATACTAATATTCAACATTTAACCTGGTAAAAAAATATTCATTTAATGTTATCTGTGTTATATTTCATGCTCCTGTGACAGGTTGAACTTCCTCAGCTGGCGAAGGAAGTACAACCTCTGCTGGGCCTTTTTAACAATGGAGTCTATGTGAGTGTCCCACTTCAGGTCTTGAGAGATAGTGGTGCCCAGGAACCTGAATGTTAGATAAATAAGTGTATTATCACAGTGCTGTCCATAATGGTGTGTGGAGGGAGTGCAGGGAGGTTTCTCCTGAAGTCCACGGTCATCTCCACAGTATTGAGCGTGTTGAGCTCCAGGTTGTTGAGACCGCACCAGACAGCCAGCTCTTTAACCTCCTGACTGTAAGCAGACTCGTCACCGTCCTGAATGAGGCCGATGAGTGTGGTGTCGTCTGCAAACTTCAGGAGCTTGACAGAGGGGTCTTTAGACGTGCAGTCGTTGGTGTAGAGGGAGAAGAGCAGTGGGGAGAGAACACAACCCTGAGGAGCTCCAGTGCTGATCGTACGGGTGCTGGATGTGTATTTTCCCAGCCTCCCAATACGGTAGGAAGTTAAATGAAATGCAATGTGGAGGATGTTATCTGTGACAAGATGATTGATAGGCCAGTTTACAATGACAGGGTGTGTATCTATGCGACAGAACGTCCGTTAAATACGCAGTTGTGTGACGTGATATTATGTCCCAAAGCTTGCCTACTCTTCTACTACACACTCAAAAGTGTGTACTTTTTCTTCACCAAAAGAGAACATACTTTAAGGGCGTAGTATAAGTAGGCACACTGGGACGCAGCACCTGTTTTTCCACGGTGCTGCCTTACCGCACCGTGACACTGTGACTGGATATGTGAATGTTCTGTGTGAGGGCGCCCTCTGGTGTCCAGTATGAATGAAACAGACATCGTGTGTTTATAGTGCTAATGGCCAATCCATAATTTTTGGGGGAATTTTTATTTATTTATTTTTTAATAATAAGTATCGGTTCAGGCACCGTTTAGGCACCGGAACCGTTTAAAAAGTATCGATTTGGCACCGGTATCGAGAAAAGAAAAAAAAAGATAACCAACCCTAAGAGGGCCATGATCTTTATTTTGATGCATGTTCAGATATTCATACAAAAAATATTATGGGGGCCATGAAATTTTAGTGAAAATCAGCAAAAACGCTGGCGGTGACTAGCAACTTTTTTCAAAAATGCTGGCGGGGAGAGAGTTAAAGGGGTCATGAATTTAGAATTTAGAACTTCCTCAATAGTCCAAATTAGTCCATTAGTCCACAGCTATAAATGAAACCAAGCTGCCAAAATGACTTGTTTATTACTTCCAGGTTTTTATGTAATAAAGATGAATACATAATCTCTGATGTGCCTGCACAGCCTACTACTTCATCATCATTTCTTTGATGAAGCAGCATGTTAGTGAAGTGATACTAGCCTACAACATAATCAGTGATGCTGTCTTCACTACACTCTCATTTACATCATATTAAAACACTGCCAGTGTTTTTAGATTACCTCGTTAAAAAATTATATTACAGTTAAAAACTGTTGTCAGGGTAATGTTTGGTTTGTCTGTATTTTATTTTTGTTTTTTGTGTGCCTGCCTACCTGTCTGCTTTCCATGTTTTTTGCCTTTGTTACTGATTTGAGTTACACACCTGTTTGTAGTGGAGTTGCTTGTTATCTTGCTGTGTTCTGTTCTGTTCACATGTTAAAAGCTATCTTAATTCCCATGCATACTGTTCATTGTGAGTTTGTTAAAATAAAAAGATTGCTGCATTTAGATCCTGCTTCAACTCATCCATTTCTGCAACCAAACTTGACAGAAGAACAGACCCGGAGACGAGCTTCTAGGGACTTTTATGGAGTACATTACACATCTGCAAGTCTGAGGAGGAAAACAGCACACCAGCTGCAGCCGCCACCCCAGCGACAAACCAGCCTGAGCCCAACGCAGATGCAGAGCAGGAGCCTGACACAATACCTGCACCAGTCATGAGGACTGAGTGGAACGATATGTATGTTCTGTTTTGTCCTGTCGAGCCAGTCTGTTCACCCTCACTGGTAGAGTCCAGTCCTCCAGCCCTGCTAGTACACCCTCTCCTCAGTCCATTGGCTCCTGTTCCGGTCACCAGTGATTCGCCTCAATCTGAGTTTTCCTCAGTCCAACCCTGGATGGTCGACCCAGTAGCTCCACCTAGAACCTCAGGCCTGTTGAGCATTTGGCTCCACTGTGGTTCCTCCCTCGGGTCCACCGGGCTTCCTCTTCCCTCCAGCTTTGCCTTGGTCAGTCGTAACTCTGTGTATGCCACGGACTTCCGGTCCTATGTCTGTGCCTCCTCCTTCCACCCCTTTGGCTCCGTTAGGCTCCTCTTTCTCCTTGGTCAGGCTCTTTGGTCTTCAGTCACGCCAGTTCCGCCTCAGTCCTCCCTGGTTCTCCTCAGCCACTCGTCACTGCGGCCCTGCCCTTCTCTCCAGGACCTTTGTTGTCATCTGGTCGCTTCATTAATTTGGCTCCACCTGAGTCTCCACCCTGACCAGCTCTGTCTCAGCTCCACCATGCCTCCTTCCTCCCTAGACACTGCTGTGAACCTACTTCCTGGTTCTCCTGCTTGGGGTTACTCCCTGGCTCCTCCTGTCTTCGTCTCTGCCCTGGCTCCTCCCTCCTTCAGGAGTCCCTGGTCAGTCAACCCTGTGTACTCCGCCTTAGCCCCCCCCCCCACTCCACCTTGTTGGACTTTTGTTTTTTTTATACACAGTTAAGCGTGCAGTTGCGCCTTCTTAATCGGGTGTGAGGGTTATGTTTGGTTTGTGTGTATTAGATTTTATTTTTGCTTGCCTGCCTACCTGTCGGTCTGATTTCCTTGTTTGTTGCCTTGCTTACTGATTTGAGTTACACACCTGTTTGTAGTGGAATTGCTCCTTATCTTGCTTCCTTCTAAAGTTCTCCAGAGTGTTTATATAGACCTCTGTTTATATCCATGTTTGTGCATTCTCATTTATGTGTTTTGGTTGTTCTGTTTGCGTTAAAAGCTATTTTGATTCCTGAATATACTGTTCACTTTGAGTTTGTTAATAAAAAGAAGATTGCTTCAGTTACTCAACTCATCCTAATGCAACCAAATGTGACAGGTGTGCATTATGCCATAAAAAATAAAATGATAGAAAAAGCGGATTAATGTTAATAAGAAAATTCTGACTGATATAGGCCAGAGCATAATTTTCTAACCTATTTTTTTCACCATTTCTTCACATTAGTGTCAAAAATAAATGGTTTGAAACTTACATTTACATAGACTACTGCATGTAGACTACTTATGTTTATTTGTCCTTTTTTTTGACAAATCTATTCCTGTAGTACAGAGCCCTTCTCATAGCATGCTGAAAAATATAATGTCTATAAATTAAGTAATTGTTGATCACTTTAATCATTAAATCATTCCTTTTTTATTAGTTAACACATCAGAGCACTATATTTAATTGTTCCAATGATTTAACTAAACAAGTAAGAAACAAGTAAAAGCTGGTCACAATTTAAACAATGGAAAACAATGGGAACCTAAACCAAGGGAACAAGTTAATAAAACATCTTAATATTTACTCTAAAACTGATGGTGAATAAAGAACACTCTTTTTAAAATCACAGAAGTTGTCAACTATATTCAATAAAGAACACACTGCTCAATGAATCTCTTATTTACATTGTGTGTGCACTTTTTTAATTATAATGAGAGAACCTGTGAGTTTAAACATGAGGACAGTTTATTAATCTGTCCCTTCTTTTTAGGTCAATCATTTTAGCTAAATTGGTATGTAGAAATGCATGTTGTTTTATTAGCGCAATTATCATTAGATTTGTATTTGTGACAATTTAGCACATAAATGCATGTTTTGAACAGGCTACCACTTTTAATGCTCCAAAGCAAAGTAAACCAAATTTTCTTTGTTTTATGATACTAACGTAACCTTGGTTCCCTGAGATAAGGGAACGAGTACTGTGTCTGCTCAAGACGCTATGGGAAAAAGTCATTTTTTCTCCTAACCTGAAGCCTTTTTTCAATCACGCAGTGTAACTGCACAGCCATTGGTTTGTGCAGTGGTTTAAAGAAACGAACCAATGGCTCAGCGGCGGAGCTGCATGAGCCTATGGCGATGAAGCCCGCCAGAAGGAGCGGGGTCATCTGGCTATATAAGCGGGCGCTTCGCCACAGGATCCTCAGGTTACTTTGACTGAAGCGACGACTCATGTCATGCAGTTACATAGCACAGCTAGCAACGCAGTACTTGTTCCCGTATCTCAGGGAACCAAGGTTATGTTAGTAACTGAGTATGTTCCCTATTGATATTTCACTCGTACTGCGTCTGCTCAAGATGCTATGGGAACCAGTGTGCTATGATAGAGGAACAACTGCATAATATAACTTCCTTAAGCATCCAGTGCCCATAGGGAAGTATAACAATAGTCTCCAAGGCGAAAACGGGCTAAGCTCATAGATGTCATGCCCGGCCTGGGTGATTCCAGAGGACTCGTACAGCTTCGGCACTCTATGGGCCGAGAGCGCACAAGTAAACCGACCTGAGAGTTTGAGCGTGTTACGTTCAAAAACAATCTCTCAGAACTGGTTCTGCATAAAGCAAGTGTGTGCCCACTTAAGCAGAAAGGACTCTGGCCTGTAAGGTCAAAACGTCCAGGTTATATAAAACCTAGCAAATGTGGACGGCAAGGCCCAACCGGCTGCCGCACAGATCTCTGTGATGGACACAGAGCTAGACCATGCCCAAGACGAGGCAACGCCTCTGCTGGAATGGGCTCGTACTCCAATGGGGCATTGCAGGCCCAAGGAAGAGTATGCTAGCGTGACAGCATCAACTATCCACCTAGAAAGCCTCTGCTTCGTGACCGGATTTCCTTTGGTGCGGTTACCGAAGCTAACAAAGAGTTGTTCCAACTGCCAAAACAGGCAATGAAATGTAAATCATCAGAGCTCTGACAGAGCAGAGCAAGAATAACTCCTGGTCTTCCTCTGAGGTAGGAAGCACAGAGAGTGCAATGACCTGCACTCTGAATGGAGTGGAGAGCACCTTGGGTGTATAACCATGCCTTGGTTTCAGGATGACCTTGGAGTCGTTGGGCCCGAATTCCAGGCAGGCAGGGCTTACAGAGAGTGCCTGCAGATCTCCTACTCGCTTGACCAATGCTAATGCCAGGAGCAAAGCAGTCTTTAGTGACAGTGACCGAAGGTTAGCAGACTGTAGCGGCCCAAAGGGAGGGCAGATCCCATGTAGGGACAGTGAGGGGGCGAGGTGGATTCAGCCTCCTGGCCCCCCTCAAGAAACGAACAATCAAGTTGTTCCTGCCCACTGGTTGGCCCGCTATAGGGGTGTGGGAGGGTGCTATAGCTGCTACGTAGACCTTGAGTGTGGATGGGGAGCGTCCATTATCCAGCAGCAGGAAGACAAAACCACTGATAAGTCAGCGGTAGACAGGTCTTCTCTGCGGTTTAGGCTCCAAGCAGAGAAAACAGACCACTTATGGGCATAGAGGCATCTTGTAGACAGGGCTCTAGACTCCGAAATAGTGTTTAATACACACTCTGGGAGGCTTGCAGGCCCCCGTCGAGTGGTCAAAGGTGCAGAGCCCACATCTCGGGCCGTGGGTGCCATATTGTCCTGTTCGCTTAAGAGAGGAGATCCCGTCTCAGAGGAATGGGCCAAGGGGCTGCTACAAGCAGCCGAGTTAGCTCTGACAACCAATCTTGGTTCTTCCAGAGGGGGGCCACCAAGAGAACCCTGTGCCCTTGTTCCCTGATTCGCCTGATTACCTACGGCAGGGGTAGGCAAGTTCGGTCCTAGAGAGCCGCAGTCCTGCAGAGTTCAGCTCTCTAGGACCGAACTTGCCTACCCCTGACCTACGGGATCAGGACGATCGGGGGAAATGCATAAAGGAGGAGGTTGGGTCAGTCGTGGGCCAACGCATCTCTTTCCTTCGAATAATAAATTGGGCAGTGAGAGTTGTCTTCTGAGGCGAAGAGGTGGTACCTTGGCCTTGCCAAAGATCTCCCAAATTCTCTGAACCATCTGCGGATGGAGCATCCACTTCTCTGAGGGGACCTTGCTCTGTGATATCATGTCCACTCCTTGGTTCAATCTGCCCGGCACATGCGCTGCTCTCAGCGAGCGCAAGTTGAGTTGGGCCCATTCCAGGAGGCGCTCTACCAGAATGAAGAGGCGCTTCGAGGAGAGACCTCCTTGGCGATTTATGTAGGACACCACAAACATGTCCGAGCAGATTAACACGTGGTGCCCCCTTAGGTCTGGCAGGAAGAACTGACAGGCCCGACATACTTCTAGCATTTCCAGGCAGTTGATGTGACCAATGGCCGAAAGTTGGTTTGCCATCGCACAGAAACCCCCAATCAGTGTTGGAGGCGTCTGTTGAGACAACCTTTCTCCTGCAAACCATTCCCAGGGCCATGCCCTTTTCCATCCACTGAGGGTTCTTCCAAGGGGCCAGGGCTGTCACACAGGCCTGGTCCACCCTGATACACAGACGTCCGGGATGGAACCCTCAGTTTCAGCCAGCGCTGAAGAGGCCGCATACGAAGCAGGCCCAGCTGTAGTGCTGGAGACGTCGCGGCCATAAGGCCCAGAATCCTCTGAAACATTTTGAGAGGGCGAAGGGCTCCGATCTCAAAGGAGGCCATGAGTTTCTGCATGGCCAGAGCACATTCTGGCGTGACTGAGTCGAGAACGATATTCGCTGGCTGGGGGACAGCGTGCTCTTCGCAAAATTGACCCTGAGTCCCAGACGCTCTCAGTGGCTGAGGAGGAGGGTCTTGTGAGATATCAATTATGCCTCTGACTGGGCCAAAATGAGCGTCTAGGTAGTTGAGAATGCGGATTCCCATCTGCATCAGAGGGAAAAGAGTAAGAGTGCAGGAAGCCAGAGACAGTACGAAGGGGGTGAGTATTTTGAATAAAGTTGTGAGCATCCTTGCTTTGCATGGAGACCATGCTGCTGAAGGTCCAGCTGTAACGGGACTTGGCCCCCTCCTCTTCCTGTCCTGCAGATCAGGATGACGCCTAAGGCGCCGGGTCCAACACTAGCGTGGGTCGGGGTCCCTGGTGTTAGGAAAGGGGTAGCATCAGGCCAAGCGGGAATGCCCTCGTGGCTGAGGTTTAGCAGGCTGAGCGGTGGGAACAGCAGATGCAGGCTTTGCGGGCTGCTGAGTCTGCATAGACTTAGGGCAACTAGGAGCAGCTGTGGAGCTAAAGCACTTCGGCAGGAAGTGTCGCAAGACCTGGGACGACTTTTGTGCCTCCGTAAAGCGCTCCGCAAAACCTTCAACCGCGGGTCCGAAGAGGCCGGTGGGGGAGATTGGGGCGTCAAGGAAGGGGACCTTGTCCGCGTCCTTGATCTCCATCAAGGTTGAATACTTTCCGTACCCACTGTATATATATACAGTATATATATTTATATATGTATGTATGCATATCTATCTATCTATCTATCTATATATCTATACTGAACATGCATACAAGCCAAGTCAGAAAGTCAACTTTATTTCTAAAGTGCTTTATACAATATAGATTGTTTCACAGCAGCTTCACAATAGTGTCAAATTCACATTCTGCTGTAAAGCAGCTTTAACAAGTCAATAGTGCCATTCTACAGCTCAAGTCAGTTCTGTATTGATTTAGTTCAATTGCATAACTGTGTAAAACAATCATACATATTGTATATACAGTGTATATGTGCATGTACAGTATGTGTGACTGCTATGACAAACTCCTGTGCTCCACTGCACTCTGAATAAGCAAAAGACACATGAGAGTAGTGTTACATTTTTCACATCTTTGTGCAGTTTGGCATGTATGTGGCTAATTATTTTATGTTTTTGTGTAGAGTTACTATGCAAAAATGCAATTTTTAGAAGAGTTAAAACAGTTTTCAAAGAAGTGTTTGCTTTTGCAAGATGTGTGTGATGTTTTGTATGTTGTGTGTTTTGTGTTTTTTGTGTAGAGTTTTGAGAAATGGAGCCATAGTTTCAAAAACTGTGTGTAAGCATTTTGAAAAAAACTGTAAAAGATCACAATCTCGATTCAAACACACACGATCGTATTCCAAAATGATGATGATTCCGCTATGTCTATTAAACCTTTGAAATCACAAACACATTGCAATATTTAAACATGCTTTCGCGCAGCTGCTGATCCAGAGAGAGAGAGCAGCTCTCATCATCAGGGCCATATCCTAGGGCTGCTCGATTATGACAAAAATCATAATAATGATTATTTTGGTAAATATTGTAATCACGATTATTTAACACGATTATGAGTGGGCCATATGACCAAAACTTTAAATGAATGATTTATTTAAAGATAGTGATATATATGAATAATCTAATTTAAAATAAAACAGCATAATCTTCACTGTAAGAATTAAACTTCATTTGTTACTTATTAAAGCTACAAGAGCAGTTAGTGATTTTGTCTTTTGTTGTTCGATTAATATTAAGCACCCAGTTGGCAGCAGGATTATAGCCTGTTGTCACTTTAAGAGCCGCACGGATCCAATTTACTGTTACACACGTATTTTCATTCTCAACTGTTTACGTTAATTTATTACATAACCAACAAGGGTTTACGTGAATGATCACTAAGCGCCGCATTTTGACACATTTTTGAGTGTATTTGACCATTTAGGCGCACACCGTGAGCTAAAAGTTGACTTTACATGCCCGTGTTCTGTTCTGTCTCTGAGCACAGCACAGAAATTCTCCCAAGGAACAGTGCAAGTTATTTTTTGCGCTTTTAAAAACATTAATAAATTTAATCAACTTTAATAAATCAAGCACGTCCTATTTTGCAAAAGTCATGTTTACATGATTTTACTGATTTGCACGTGAAATTGGGCTTTTATGGAGGAACGCAATAATGGGGGAATGGGGGTGCAATAATCATTTTATCTCGATTATTGTATTTTCATAATTGTTGGATGCTGAAATCGAACTTGAAACCGTATTTCGATTAATTGCACAGCCCTACGTTATCCTAATGGGCAACATGGGCTGCAGCCCAGAGCCCCGAACACTAGGGGGCCCCTGAGACAATTCTCTTTTGCATTTTAAATAGGGTTGCCAACCGTTCCGTATAATCGTCCCGTATTTAAGGTATCCGTTTGTCCTTATTTGCAGGCATACGCTGTATGACCAGCTACCATACAAATCACAAATTAATTATTCTTTTTGCAAATCACTCTTTGAATTGCGACTGTAGCCGCTCCAGGAAGGCTTTAAGACCAAGCGGAATTCTCTGCCGCCTAGTCGCTCCCGCTTCAGCGAGTGGAATCGTATTTTGATTTCTGCAAATGAGTTTGGGCGAATGCAAAGATGTGATTATTGATCGTAAGCACAACATCCAGCTAGAAAACATACAATCTACCTGAGGCAAGATGTCTTTGACTATTGTAAGTTAATGCTGTTAAATAGAGAAACAAAATTATACATTTTTAAAATTTTTAAAAGAACAGCAGGAACATGCCCTTTTAGTGAGTGATAGGCTATTAGGTCTACAAAGCTGCATTAGCCCAGGGCCCCGCACAGGCTTAACACAGCACGGCACTGCTCATCATGTAAGCTTTATGTTTGAAACAGCTTGAAAACAGTCTACACAGTAGGCTACATTAAATAATAACGAAAGTATTGGGATAAAATTTTATAGTATTTGATGTCTTATTCATTTAAGAGATTCGTTCAAAAACTCTGGATTAAACAAGTCTTCATTCATTTCAAATAATTTTTTACATAATGAATTCAAAATTAAAAAATATTTTTAAATAGACTAATTTATAACATTTTAGACATTAATAAATAGACTAATTTATAACATTAAATAAAACATTTTGTCAGAAGCTCAAGTAAATTAGCCTACATATTATTTTGTTTGGTTGTCAAATGTTTTGTTTTACCGTGATCTCTATTCTAAAAATAAATTATCCAGAGTCATGGCTTAAAAAATACATAATATATAATATATCTGGCATCTAACTAATACTATTAGTACTGTTTCTAATATTAAAATGTACATGACTTTATGTAGTAGGCTACATTAACAAGGATTTGGTACAATTATACTGCATTGTAATGCCGATTATCATTCAGTGTGTCAATGTGCGAAGTTCTGCAAACCACACCCCAATCACCAATCCCAACCCTCCCCCACCCCAGGCACCCCTTTAGGCAAGGCAAAGTTTACTGCTAATAATGGAAACGCTTTGATACGTTCACCTGATAACTTGTCGAAGTCTGTGGATAAAACCCTAATTAGCAGTCAAAAACTCCAAACGTGGCAGTAAACAGCTTATTCTGGTTGCATACCATCTGTAAATTTCACTTAAGCAAACCTTTTTTTTTTCTCTAAGACCTTTGTGTAGCGTCTGGACCAATCAGACACACCATTTTTCATTTGATTTAACAAATCAATTATTCATTAGATTAACAACTACATTAATAAAGTCTTACTTGTATCACACTTGACGTTGTTCATTGTTTGCTCATAACTGGAGTCCTTAATCATGCAGATTTATGCTACAGGCTCTGTGTAGAGTTGTACAGTAAGAAAGTTATTTCCCTTAACCAGGAAATTAACGTTCTTAGAATTGACAGACAGTTGACCCTGAGAGGTCAAGTAAATATCTACAGCGGATCTAAATATTTATAATTAATTATAACTAGTTATGATTAATTATTCATATTTCCCCATGAGCTGATTCACTACATTTGCATTGGTGTACAGTATATTCTATGCAGCATATATCTGACAGACTCTCTCCAATTTACATCATTTTAATTTATTCAATAAACCTCATTGACTGCTCTTTACTGTTAAGGCAAAACTGTCCCTATTTAAATAAACTAATTAAAAATATATTGAGAGTAAATCGCTCATATATATTTTTGCTATATTGCTACATTTTTTCCCCATTTCATATGATATTTTTCACGATATTCATTTACCATTAATAGGGAAGAAAATGCTTTCCACATGTTCGTTAGACCTTTAGAATTAATGTAAACTTAACTTGTTTGTGCACCATTGATAGAAGCTGCGAGAACACTTTTTGTATGTAAAGAAAACAAAAATACTGACTTTATTGAACCACTGATGTCACATGGACTATTTTATTGAGGTCCTTACTACGTTTCTGAGCCTGGGAACATTTCAGTTGCATTGCTGCCTATTCAGAGTCAGAGAGCTAAGAGCAGCTCTGGAAAGGAAATTCATGTGTTCATGTCTTCATACATTGAGACAGCAGACACTGCAAACACTGTGAGTGTCACCATAAGAGTTGGAGTAGTAGACGAAACTGCACAATTCATTCATACAGAGACACAGAACTTATTAGTCACATGTACTGACTTTCTGTTGTCACTTATATTTCTGTTTTATTGTTTTATGATAGGCTGTTAGATTAATCCAGCTGGGTATTTATTTGTGACTAGATGAAACATACCAAATAACAAAACTAATGGATACTGGCGATATAAAAAAATTAGATGAGTAGTAATTTACTACTATTAAATACTGAAAAAAAACAGAGGTTTTAATTATTGGCTCAAAAACCAATAACGTATACATGCAATAACCTAGAATACTCTCTAACACTTGATGGCTACTCTGTCAAGCCTTTGTCGTCAGTTAGGAATTTGAGTGTGCTATTTGATAGAAATCTTTCATTTGAAAGCCACATATCTAGAATTTGTAAATTCTATTTTTTTCTTTCTTAAAAATACATCTAAATTATGGCATATGCTCTCAATGACATGCAGAAATGTTAATTCATGCATTGATGTTTTTGTTCAGACCAATGTGAAAATCAACTCATATTTATACGCAGCAAACACGCAGTTGTAAATGTGAACTGGTGGATTGACAAGAAGCTAACATGCCTTTGAAAAATAATTTGAGACAGTAAGATATATATTTTATGATATATCTATATATATTTTGACTTAAAAAAAATCCTACAGATAGCCTGTAAATAGTGAAATAAAATTCTTTTTTTGATATTTGCTGATATGTGTTTTGAAAATGTTTTTGATTGATGTTTTGACTCCTATCTAATTTTCTACATAAAAATGGCCTTATCATTCGGGCTAGTTAAATACATTTTAGGCTACCAAAATCTGAAGTTTGCTTGCCTGAAGGGCTACCAGGGATTATGACATTTTGTGAGCCCTGGTTCAGGAGGCAGGCACAATTCTTGTCAATTTAACTGTAGATTAAAGACTCATCTGTGATGTATCCCAACTTTCAAGCAAAATGAACGAATGACATCAATCCACAATCTGACTTGTGATGCAGCCTGGAATTAAACTACACCATATTGGCTTGGCCAGAGGAAAACTGGCACCCCAACTAAGCCTGGTTTCTTCCAAAGTTATTTTTTATTCCATTTTTTGTCAGCGATGGAATTTGGGTTCCTTGCCACTGTCACGTCTAGCTTGCTTAGTTGGGGAGACTTAATATTCAGCAATATTACTGAATATTATTTATTACTGTACTGACACTACTGAATGAGAACTGAACTGAACTGAACTGCATGATGACATCATTGTTTTCTGCAGGGCTGGTTCAGCTGTCCTTTATGTCTCACTGTAGCACTCTGCTGTGCATCTTTCTTCTGGTGTTTTTCAGAATCATTAGGAAGGTATCTTTAGTGTCTTCAGTATGACTGAAATAGTTGACAATAGTTGTAAATATTTGCAAATAGTTGCAATTATTTGGTCAATAATTTACTTATTTACTTGTTCATTTACTCATTTATATAATTATTTACTTTGTTTTATTATCATGGGAAATGAGAATATTTTTCATTTTGCAAGCAAAGATGGAGTTAAAGATGAAGAAAAATGTCACATCGCATAGAAATTGTCACGAATCCGGTATATGAACTTCCGTTCACTCACCACCAGAGGTCACCTGCTCACTACATGGACTCTCACACTACACAGACTGTTACACTATACCCTGGACTACATTTCCCATCATCCATTGCACTGATTGCACACAGCTGTAACCAATCACACGCTCACCTGAAAGCTATTACACACACTATATAACACCCACTCAGATCCTGCTCAAGTCGCCGAGTATTGTCTGCGTTTAACGCTCTCCAAGTGATAGCACTTTACGGAGCCATTTCCCTGTCTTAGTTTCTAGTTCATAGTTTAGTCTAGTCTTGCCTTGCCTGGCCTGGCCTGTTTTCCTGTGTGAAGATCTTTGCCTGTGTATTACGGATTATCCCTTTTGTCTAGCCCTCTGGATTCTGTTTGTCTATCGAAGACCCACGCTTGTCCTAGGATTACTCTTTGTCTTGCCTTAGCTGGTATCCCTAAACCAACGCTCTCAAGCCCTTCAGTTCCTGAACTATTTCCCCTGTCTGTAGTGCTTCCCACAATGGGGATCGCTTTATGGTGTAGTTGGGCTGCGTACACCACCACTGAAACTTTTGAGACGGCGGCGGCCACTGCGATGTCTTCCGAGGTGGCGGCTGATGCTGCAGATCCTTCTGAGGTAGAGGCGCACGCTGCCATGTTCCCCGAGGCGATGTCACCCGCTGTAGCTCCTCCAGAGGTGGTGGCCCATGCTGCAGAACCTCCCGAGGTGGCGGTGCTCGCCTCAGCTCCTTGCACGGTGGTGGCGCCCAGTAACGCACATTCAGCCTGTCTTGTCACGGTCGAAACGCTGTACCAAGGAGAATGTTAATGAACTCTACCTTTTTAGACCTTTTTTACCATTTCCTGATGTTACTGATGTTACTACTCCAGAGGTGTCAGTGGTATCC
>NW_015634043.1:325785-326208 GCF_001515625.1 Sinocyclocheilus rhinocerous
TCCTGTCACTTCCTGTCTGTTGCACCCAGATCCTCAAGGACTGTTCTTCAGTATCCCAGACTGGCATCCAGCGTGGAGGACCCACCGCTGGTGTCGGCACGTGTAGCTGGTATCCCTAAACCAACGCTCTCAAGCCCTTCAGTTCCTGAACTATTTCCCCTGTCTGTAGTGCTTCCCACAATGGGGATCGCTTTATGGTGTATTTGGGCTGAATACACCACCACTGGAACTTTAGAAACGGCGGCGGCCACTGTAATGTCTCCCGAGGTGGCGGCTGATGCTGCAGATCCTCCCGAGGTAGTGTCGCACGCTGCCGTGTTCCCTGAGGCGATGACACCCGCTGTAGCTTCTTCAGAGGTGGCGGCCCATACTGCAGAACCTCCCGAGGTGGCGGTGCTCGCTTCAGCTCCTTGCGCGGTGGTG
>NW_015634043.1:326285-326425 GCF_001515625.1 Sinocyclocheilus rhinocerous
GAGGTGGCAGCATCCGCTGCAGAACCTCCAGAGGTGTCAGTGGTATCCGTCTGTGAACTCTGTGAACTCCCTGTCACGGCTATGGAGGCCGTCTGCGAATACTCGTCCTGTCCTGTCACGGCTATGGAGGCTATGGAGGC
>NW_015634043.1:326579-326693 GCF_001515625.1 Sinocyclocheilus rhinocerous
TCATCCTGTCCTGTCACGGCAATGGAGGCCATCTAGGCCATCTGTGCCTGTCCTGTCAGGGCTACGGAGGCCATTTATGAACTTTTATCCTGCTCTGAACCGGCTGAACCGGCC
>NW_015634043.1:334622-336362 GCF_001515625.1 Sinocyclocheilus rhinocerous
ACTGTGATGTCTCCCGAGGTGGCGGCTGATGCTGCAGATCCTCCCGAGGTAGTGTCGCACGCTGCCGTGTTCCCTGAGGCGATGACACCCGCTGTAGCTTCTTCAGAGGTGGCGGCCCATACTGCAGAACCTCCCGAGGTGGCGGTGCTCGCTTCAGCTCCTTGCGCGGTGGTGGCGCCCAGCAAAGCACCTTCAGCCTGTCATGTCGCGGTCAAAGGAACCGTTGATGAACGCTGTACCTGTCCATCTAAGGAGAATGTTAATGAACTCTACCTTTTTAGACCTTTTTTACCATTTCCTGATGTTACTACTGCAGAACCTCCAGAGGTGTCAGTGGTATCCGTCTGTGAACTCTTTGCCTGTCCTGTCACGGCTATGGAGGCCGTCTGCGAATACTCGTCCTGTCCTGTCACGGCTATGGAGGCCGTCTGCGAATCCTCATCCTGTCCTGTCACGGCTATGGAGGCCGTTTGTGAACTCTCGTCCTGTCCTGTCACGGCAATGGAGGCCATCTGTGAACTCTCTGCCTGTCCTGTCAGGGCTACGGAGGCCATTTATGAACTTTTATCCTGCTCTGAACCGGCCTAGCACTTTACGGAACCATTTCCCTGTCTTAGTTTCTAGTTTCTAGTTCATAGTTCATAGTTCATAGTTTAGTCTAGTCTTGCCTTGCCTGTTTTCCTGTGAGAAGATCTTTGCCTGTGTATTACGGATTACCCCTTTTGTCTAGCCCTCTGGATTCTGTTCGTCTATCGAAGACCCACGGTTGTCCTAGGATTACTCTTTGTCTTGCCTGTGATGTACCTGTTTGCCATTGTTTGACCCATGCCTGTTATGACCACGTCTCTTAATAAAAGCATTCACATGGATCCGTTCGCTTCACGTCTCTGTCGCCCCGTAACAGAAATATTTCACCCAATTCTTAATTTATTGGCTTAATATTTTTCTTCTGAATCATACATTATTAAGAAGAATCAATATTTCTTGTTAAACAAGTTTTTATTTATCTATCTATTTTTATATGTTTGAAGCTGCTTTTGACATTCATCGATGGCTGATTATTGTGCTTTGACCTATTTTTAGTAATATCATTATTATTATTATTATTATTATTAATAATAATAATAATAACAATTTGTAATTGTATTGTTTTTAGCTTTATTTTTGTCATTAAAATGTTTTGTTAATGTGCTATGGAAACAAAACAAAATGCTGACGAGCAACATGTGTTAGACCCTATTCCAACTAGGCTCCTAAAAGAGGTGCTTCCAGAAGTCATAGATCCTCTTCTGACTATTATTAATTCGTCACAATTTTTGGTTCAATCGGACTGAATTCATTCCGACTGATGAATCTGAATGTAGTGTTTACATGAACGCTAAAGAAAGTGATCGGGTTGATGTGCGTGTTTATATGTCACAAGCTTCAAATCGGAATTGATTTACTTTTACATGCGCACACTGCACAAATATAGAGTTTCTCACTGTCTGCACATAATAACCATTCCCTTTCAGTCGGTCACTCTCGACGTCACGTCGGATGACCGACGAATTGGAATCTCGCTTAGAGAGACCAATCTACTTCGAGTGTAAACTAAACGAGCCAATGCACATTGGCATGCGATTATTGCATCCAGCTGCCGCTGATCACAGCGTGAGTATAAGTAGGCAGCAGATGCAGCGCATATTCAGCTTTTCACTTCAGAGCCGAGCGGTTCTATCGTTCTGCTCCTGACCTTCT
>NW_015634043.1:336732-337303 GCF_001515625.1 Sinocyclocheilus rhinocerous
GGCTGCGCTGCTCTCCTCCGGGACTGTAGCAATGCCTGAATCGGATCCAGAAATAATGGAGGGCCGGGCGGAGAATCTTTTCATCTTTTTCTGTCACTGACCTCTCGGTCGGTGGTACCTAAATACTCGACAAAGAGCAATTCCTCTATTTCTGGGTCCCCAGAGGGGACGGGGGGTTGTGGACGATCCAGTGCGTATCACACTCACCCTCCTCTCTCGCCAGTAAGCAGCAGTGGGCGGATCGGGAGGACGAACCAACGGACTACCCACGCACCCTCTGCTCGAATGCAGGTCAGTGTTACACACACTCAGACCTCGCCTCGGACTGGCTACGAGACGCCCGGTCGAACAGCCAGCATGCCTCATGCAGGAACGTGCTCAGTCAGTGTTGACCTGCTTGAATACGTTCAAGAGCAGGATGGCGGTCCCACTGAAACAATTTCAGAGGCTCCTGGGAGACCGCTTCAGCACTGGCTCCATGGCCGAGTCCCGAGGTGGGCGTGGCAATGCGGCACTCACCGGGTCCAAGTTACACTGGCCTGTCGCCAAACCTTCACCCCGTGGTCAGACC
>NW_015634043.1:337601-338111 GCF_001515625.1 Sinocyclocheilus rhinocerous
CCTCGGGGGACCATCGCTCCTCTTGCACTCCGCAACCAGTTGAGCTGCCAATGGAACGTGCTGGGCCCTCTACAAGGAGCGTACCAGCCGTATCCTTTGGTGCTCCTCCCAACGACCAGATGTCGATCGCTGCATCGGAGGGTGAGCCAGAGCTTTCTGGAGAGGAAGATTCGGCTGCACTGCTGTCCTCCGGGACTGTAGCAATGCCTGAATCGGATTCGGAAATAACGGCTATGCTTTCCCGGGCCGCTGTGGGGGTAGGGCTCGAGTGGAAACTTCCACTATGTCCCGAGCCCTCAAGGTTGCACGATTGGTTCTCGGGGTGGTCCATTCCTGAGGCTGCTCAACCGGGTAGCCGAAGAGCTGTCTCGAGCTGAGCTTCCGGGAGAATGGCGACTCCATCCCCATACGGTCCAGATGATTTGGAGACATTTTGGAGCCACTCAGGTAGACCTGTTTGCCTCTCCAGAAACCTCTCACTGCCAGTTGTTCTACTCCCTGACCGAGGGA
>NW_015634043.1:338157-339139 GCF_001515625.1 Sinocyclocheilus rhinocerous
CCCTATTGGCCTACCCGGACCTGGTTCCCGGAACTAATGCTCCTTGTGACAGCCCCTCCTTGGCCGACTCCTCTGAGGAAGGATCTACTGACTCAGAGACGGGGCACCCTTTGGCACCCACGTCCAGACCTCTGGAAACTTCATGTCTGGTCCCTGGATGGGACGCGGAGGTTCTAGGTGACCTACCACAAGAGGTAGATGACACCATCACTTCAGCGAGAGCACCATCTACGAGACACGCTTATGCTTTGAAGTGGAACCTGTTCGTTGAGTAGTTAATCCTCTCTTTGCAGCTATTACAGTTCCACTCTTCTACAGTTTTGCAATAGATGTTACAGAGTCAGTGGTTCAGGTCTGGGTTTGGTGCAGGTACATTAATGCAGCTGCTGCCGTCGCCAAGGGCGGCCCCCTGCTACCGCCCCCGCTCCCGCGGTCTCCAGCAAAGCTGCGCCGTGGAGCCGGTCGCAGGGCAGCCGCCCCACCCGTCCAGGCCCCCACCAAACCTGGTGGCAAGCGAAAGAACAAGAGGCCCAGAGACGGGCAACCCAGAGGTGGAGGGACCTGCTCTTCGGGAGATGGTGAAAGGGTAGGGGACCTGCACGCATTTTCGGTCAACGATTTGTGCCTAGAGTTCGGGCCGGCCGAATCCCAGGTAACCCTGAGGCCCCGGCCCGGCTATGTGCCCAAGGTTCCCACTACTCCCTTCAGGGATCAGGTGGTGAGCCTGCAAGCGCTGCCCCTGGAGGAGGTAGACCCAGCCCTAGCTTTGCTCTGTCTCATCCGAGCCTTAAGGTGCTACGTAGACCGGACACAAAGCTTCAGGGCCTCAGACCGGTATCCTCCTGTGTTCTCACCTCAAACAGGTAGAAGCCCTGAGTGGCCCCGGCTTCGGGTCGGCTTGCTAAAAATGCTCCAGAGAGTCCGTATAGTAGACCCTGTTGAGCTCCTCCGTCCCCTCGGCAGCCAGACGTGGCGGAGCGTC
>NW_015634043.1:339535-341780 GCF_001515625.1 Sinocyclocheilus rhinocerous
GCGGCAGCTGGATGCAATAATCGCATGCCAATGTGCATTGGCTCGTTTAGTTTACATTCGAAGTAGATTGGTCTCTCTAAGCGAGATCCCAATCAAATTTCATTCCGATCGAGTTCAATCGGATTGATTAAGGTGTTTACATGAAGGTTTCAATCCGATTACAAATGGATTATTTGGTTGCATGTAAACGTAGCTAATATGTCATTAGGATATGTCCCCAAAACCTTCAAACTGGCTGTTATTAACTGAATAGACTAGAAAACCTTGTTGGCATTAGTGGAATTTAGGGATGTAACGATTCACTCAACTCACGATTCGATTCACGGTTTTGATTTCACGATTCGATTCGATTCACGATTGTTTTTTAACAAAATGAGATTTAAGATAAATTATAAATTAAATGTGTCCTTTTATTATTGCTTGGACAAAATGCTGCACATTTCTTTGTGAAATTGAAATATAACACTATAATAATATACTAATATAGCACATGCATATTATTGCTCTTTTGTTGCTTTTGATTGCTTCTATTGTCCTCATTTGTAAGTCGTTTTGGATAAAAGCTCGTTAGAGTTACAAATGACCTGCTCTTATCATCTGATTGTGGTTGTATCTCTCTATTAGTGCTATTGGATCTTAGCGCTGCGTTTGACACTATTGGCCACAACATTCTTTTGCATAGACTAGAAAACCGTTACATCCCTAGTGGAAGTGCATTAGCATGGTTCAAATCGTACTTATCTGACCACCATCAATTCGTAGCAGTGAATGAAGAGGTATCATATCGATCACAAGTGCAGTATAGAGTACCTCATGGCTCAGTACTAGGGCCATTATTTTTCACGCTTTACATGTTACCCTTGGGAGATATCATCAGGAATTTCAGCTTTCACTGTTATGCTGATTATACTCAGCTCTATATTTCTTCGCAGCCTGGTGAAACATACCAATTTGAACAACTAATATAAAACTAATATAAAAAACTGGATGACGAGTAATTTCATACTGCTAAATTCTGAAAAATCAGAGGTGTTAATTATCGGACCTAAAACCTCCGCATGTAATAACCTAGAACACTGTCTAACACTTGATGGCTGCTCTGTCAATTCTCCGTCATCAGTTAGGTGTGCTAGGTGTGCTGTTTGATAGCAATCTTTTCTTTGAAAACCACGTTTCTAACATTTGTAAAACTGCATTTTTCCATCTAAAAAATATATCTACAGTAAATTACGACCTATGCTCTCAATGTCAAATGCAGAAACGTTAATTCATGCATTCATGACCTCAAGGTTAGGTTATTGTAGCGCTTTATTGGGTGGTTGTTCTGCACGCTTAATAAACAAACTCCAGCTGGTCCAAAATGCAGCAGCTAGAGTTCTTACTAGAACCAGAAAGTATGACCATATTAGTCCGGTTCTGTCAACACTGCACTGGCTCCCTATTAAACATTGTATAGATTTTAAAATCTTGCTAATTACTTATAAAGCCCTGGTTTAGCACCTCAGTATTTGAGCGAGCTCTTATCGTATTATAGTCCTCCACGTCCGCTGCATTCTGAAAACTCTGGTAATTTGATAATAATACTAGAATATAAAAATCAACTGCAGGCGGCAGATCCTTTTCCTATTTAGCGCCCAAACTCTGGAATAATCTACCATTGTTCGGGAGGCAGACACACACTGTCAGTTTAAATCAAGATTAAAAACCCATCTCTTTAACCTGGCTTACACATAACACACTAACACATTTCTAATATTCAAATCCATTAAAGGATTGATAGGCTGCAATAATTAGGTCAACTGGAACCGGGAACACTAACACCCGATGTACTTGCTACATCGTTAGAAGAATGGCATCTACGCTAATATTAGTCTGTTTCTTTCTTATTCCGAGGTCACCGTAGCCACCAGATCCAGTCTGTATCCAGATCAGATGGTCACTGCAGTCACCCGGATCCAGTCCGTATCCAGCCCAGATGGTGGATCAGGACCTAGAGATGACCTCTACAGCCCTGAATGTCAGCGGAGACCAGGACAACTAGATGAGCCCCAGAGACAGATCCCCAGTGAAGACCTTGTCTCCTAGACGGCCATACATGAAAAATTAATTCCGTCTCCTAGACGGGACAAGACCACAGGAACCAGATGAGTCCTCTGCACAATCTGACTTTGCTGCAGCATGGAACAACCTGCTGGTTCGTCTGGCCAGAGGAGAACTGGCCCCCCGACTGAGCCTGGTTTCACCC
>NW_015634043.1:343034-343618 GCF_001515625.1 Sinocyclocheilus rhinocerous
TTTTTTCTCCATTCTGTCACCGATGGAGTTTTGGTTCCTTGCCGCTGTCGCCTCTGGCTTGCTTAGTTGGGAACACTTAATTTCCAGCGATATCGTCGACTTGATTGCACAGATACTATTTAAAGAACTGAGCTGGATGATGACATCACTGAATTAAATGATGAACTGCCTTTAACTGAAAAGTGAGTGTTTACACTTGTCCTTTTGCATTATTGACACACTATTTTCCTATTTAATACTGTAAAGCTGTTTTGACACAATCTGTATTGTCAAAAGCGCTTTATTAATATAGGTGACTTGACTTGACTTGACGAACAAACATGACGTTTTGGCTTAAACAACAACTGTATAAGAATTATCTTTCTCTTTTATAACAAGCAGTTTTGAAAATTTGTGAATAGGTCACCTTGCAACTCAATTTTGATGTGCTATGTAATTTTGTAGTCTATTTATTTTAATTGAGGAGTCCTCAATCCTCATATGTGCATGTCAGTGTTGCAAGTGTGGTTATGTGGTGATTAATTTAATTTGATAATAATACTAGCCTGATAATAATAATAATAATAATAATAATAATAATAATA
>NW_015634043.1:343855-344258 GCF_001515625.1 Sinocyclocheilus rhinocerous
TCACGTCACGTCTGTCAAGCCAGAGTCTGTTCACGTCACGTCTGCCAAGCCAGGGTCTGCTCACTTCATGCCTGCCAAACCAAAGCCTGCTAACGTCTTGTCTGCCAAGCCAGAGCCTGCTAATGCCATGTCTGCTACTCCAGGACCTGCTCACATCATGCCAGTTAAGTCAAAGTTTACTCGTGTCATGTCCACCATTTTAAAACCTGATCACGTCATGTCTGCCAAGCCTGAGTCTGCTAACGTCATGTCTGCTACCGCAGGACCTGCTCACGTCACGTCTGTCAAGCCAGAGTTTGCTCATGTCATGCCGGCACCGCAAGAGATTCTTCTCAACATGGCCACCATTGAAGAGCTTCGTTGCAAGATGGCAGCCACACAAGAGTCTCTTCACAAAATGGCC
>NW_015634043.1:344446-345087 GCF_001515625.1 Sinocyclocheilus rhinocerous
GTCACGACATGGCCGCCATTTCAGAGACTGCTCACGCCACGCCTGAGTCCCCGGCCAAGATGGCCGCCACGCCTGAGTCCCCGGCCAAGATGGCCGCCACGCCTGAGTCCCCGGCCAAGATGGCCGCCACGCCTGAGTCCCCGGCCAAGATGGCCGCCACGCCTGAGTCCCCGGCCAAGATGGCCGCCACGCCTGAGTCCCCGGCCAAGATGGCCGCCACGCCTGAGTCCCCGGCCAAGATGGCCGCCTCGCCTGCGTCCCCGGCCAAGATGGCCGCCTCGCCTGCGTCCCCGGCCAAGATGGCTGCCTCGCCTGAGTCCCTGGCCAAGATGGCCGCCTCGCCTGAGTCGGATGCGGAGCTTGGGCGAGGACTGAAAAGACTGATTGCTAGTGTGATGGACCCACCACTGATGTCAGTGAGAGCGGCTGACATTCCAGTGGTCCCTACGCTCTCAAGCCCGCCAGGCATCCCACTGTCTACTGCACTGCCCGTAATGGCGGTCGCCATTTTGAGCGTGTGGGCTGCACACTGCGCTCCAGAGTCCTCTCCTGTCCACAAGTCTACTCCTGAGGCCTCTCCTGTCCACGAGTCTGCTCCAGAGGCCTCTCCTATCCACGAATCTGCTCCTGAGGCCTTTCCT
>NW_015634043.1:365378-370357 GCF_001515625.1 Sinocyclocheilus rhinocerous
ACACACCAGCAAGTCCACCTTTGAATGGCTCAAGAAAAACAAAATTAAGGTTTTGGAGTGGCCAAGTCAAAGTCCAGACTTAAATCCGATTGAGATGCTGTGACATGACCTTAAACAGAATTAAAACAATTCTGCAAGGAAGAGTGGGCCAAAATTCCTCAACAGCGATGTGAAAGGCTCATTGCCAGTTATCGCAAACGTTTGAATGCAGTTGTTGCCGCCAAGGGTGGCACAACCAGTTATTAGGTTTAGGGGGCAATTACTTTTTCACATAGGACCAGGCAGGTTTGGACAGCTTTTTTCCCTTAATAAATAAAATCATTATTTAAAAACTGCATTTTGTATTTACATGGGTTATCTTTGTGTAATATTAAAATGAGTTTGATGATCTGAATCATTTAAGTGTGACAAACATGCAAAAAATAAAAAAAACAGGATGGGGGCAAAAACATTATCACGGCACTGTATGTATGTATGTATGTGTGTATGTGTGTATGTGTGTGTGTGTGTGGCAGAGATTTTGCATTTTAAAATGGCTTCAAACACAGCTCATCCAACCCAAAATCAACGTTTGACCTATCCGTTTTATAAGGTACCTTTAATGTAAGTCCTAAACATAGGCATGCAAGTACATTACTCTGCAGTGGTATGATATAGGATTTTAAACAAACTCCAGAGATAGTGCCCTGAGTGCCCTGTACATATTAAAAGAGAGATGTCACATATGCTGTCACCAGATTACAGTATGCTGTGAATTTTGTGAATTTTCTGGTGCAAACTTACTGCAGCGATATGTGCGTTCCAGCAGAAGAGAGAATGCGTGCAGCCCCACAAGGCATCTTTGCATGCTGAGGAGCATGTGTGAGAACACGTGTCTGCTTTCACATGCTTGTGTTTGTGTGACCGGTAGTGATGTTACAGCATTGAGTGAAGAGGTGTTTTTTTGTTGTTGTTGTTCTCTGATTTCTCTGCTGACAGAAGGTTGGTTTAACAGTGTGGAACAATAACAACCATCACTCTGTCATTTAAGTGAATTGTCAAAGTATACTGCTGGCATGTACTAAAAACTACTGTCATTCCTTTTTTCACCCAAAAAGGATTTGACTGTGCAGAAATCCACAGTGCCCAATTTGCTGATACAATAAGATTCATATTTATAAACCTGAGTTCCCCACTTGATTGTGACACTTGATTGTGTCCACAAGAGGGCCATGGCTAATACAGTTAGGTTCCTCACTGATCAACACATGACACTATACCCTTATTTATAGCAGTAAAGCCTGGCCTGGGGAAATCATGCTGTGTGAATCCTGGTTAAAAAGAACATGGACTGCTATCCCTAGTGAAAAATAAATATACAAAAATGTATTTGAAATACATTTATTTCACAAGTATACTACAAATACACTTACATGTTTATGTAGTTAATAAAAATACCCTGCAAGTGTACTTTTAGTATACTAAACTGGTATACTTAAAATCTTGGAACAACAAATGTTGTACTTAATGCACTTTAATTGTGCAGAAGTAGTGCTGAAGTCCAACTAAAGATATACTTAAGTATATTTGATTGTGCTAAAGTGGAACTATTGCAAGTATACTTTAGGTACACTTTAAATATCTTGCATTTAAAGACCTATATTATTAAAAGATCATACAGTCCTCATCGATAGTGACATTAAAACACATTTTAGAATGATACTAAGAAATGTGCATTGTGCACAAGTGATACTCCAAATAAAGTTGAATTACAATTCTTATATAAGTATATGTATATTAAGTATATTCTTATATAAGTATATGTGCAACACAAGTCAAGCCTGTATTTTATCACCTGTTTCCATAGTGACAGTGACTAAAGTAATATAAAAGATCACTGGTTGAGCCACATATTTATCATTTGTTTGTTCGGGTATTTATTTATTTATAACCTAAGTATTCATTTTGCCTTAAATTGATTTCTATTAGGGCTGTCGTGGTGAAGGAATTTACCTTGTGGTAATTTTGAGTAGCTCAGTAGCATGATATGCGGAATTATCGCAATATATATAACGGGACGCATTTTTAACATATTATATGTACCATAAGGTCTAAAATAAATAAAACGAGCATCTTCCATCGAAGATTATTCTACAATTAATTGTACTACAGATTATACTACAATTGGAAAATACTATAAACTGTTCTGTGTGATGACGTTTAATGTCTCCGACAGCGCCTGTTGTCCCATTTAGCAACTTGTTAGCAACCATATTTTTTAAGAAACGTAACAGTTTAAAAAATCATGAGTGGTGTGTAACTGGTGTGTTTTATGCCATAGAATAAAACGTGAAAGTATCTTGAGCTTGTGTGAATCACAGACCTTATTTTAGGGGATTTAATCAAACTCCCATTCAAAAAACCCATTGACTCTGGGACAATGGAACCGAAAGTGCTAAAATGCTGACTTTCTGACTGGGGTTAGCTTTGCTAACACACCTCTGTGGCAGTACTAGACAATGTACAGTCTAGCAACTATAATGTGGTCTATTTATACTGAATATGCGGTCACCATTTTGCATTTTAAAATGGCTTCAAACACAGCTCATCCAACCCAAAATCAACGTTTGACCTATCCGTTTTATAAGGTACCTTTAATGTAAGTCCTAAACATAGGCATGCAAGTACATTACTCTGCAGTGGTATGATATAGGATTTTAAACAAACTCCAGAGATAGTGCCCTGTGAATTATATACATATTAAAAGAGAGATGTCACATATGCTGTCACCAGATTACAGTATGCTGTGAATTTTCAATTAAAAATGGTGCAAACTTACTGCAGCGATATGTGCGTTCCAGCAGAAGAGAGAATGCGTGCAGCCCCACAAGGCATCTTTGCATGCTGAGGAGCATGTGTGAGAACACGTGTCTGCTTTCACATGCTTGTGTTTGTGTGACCGGTAGTGATGTTACAGCATTGAGTGAAGAGGTGTTTTTTTGTTGTTGTTGTTCTCTGATTTCTCTGCTGACAGAAGGTTGGTTTAACAGTGTGGAACAATAACAACCATCACTCTGTCATTTAAGTGAATTGTCAAAGTATACTGCTGGCATGTACTAAAAACTACTGTCATTCCTTTTTTCACCCAAAAAGGATTTGACTGTGCAGAAATCCACAGTGCCCAATTTGCTGATACAATAAGATTCATATTTATAAACCTGAGTTCCCCACTTGATTGTGACACTTGATTGTGTCCACAAGAGGGCCATGGCTAATACAGTTAGGTTCCTCACTGATCAACACATGACACTATACCCTTATTTATAGCAGTAAAGCCTGGCCTGGGGAAATCATGCTGTGTGAATCCTGGTTAAAAAGAACATGGACTGCTATCCCTAGTGAAAAATAAATATACAAAAATGTATTTGAAATACATTTATTTCACAAGTATACTACAAATACACTTACATGTTTATGTAGTTAATAAAAATACCCTGCAAGTGTACTTTTAGTATACTAAACTGGTATACTTAAAATCTTGGAACAACAAATGTTGTACTTAATGCACTTTAATTGTGCAGAAGTAGTGCTGAAGTCCAACTAAAGATATACTTAAGTATATTTGATTGTGCTAAAGTGGAACTATTGCAAGTATACTTTAGGTACACTTTAAATATCTTGCATTTAAAGACCTATATTATTAAAAGATCATACAGTCCTCATCGATAGTGACATTAAAACACATTTTAGAATGATACTAAGAAATGTGCATTGTGCACAAGTGATACTCCAAATAAAGTTGAATTACAATTCTTATATAAGTATATGTATATTAAGTATATTCTTATATAAGTATATGTGCAACACAAGTCAAGCCTGTATTTTATCACCTGTTTCCATAGTGACAGTGACTAAAGTAATATAAAAGATCACTGGTTGAGCCACATATTTATCATTTGTTTGTTCGGGTATTTATTTATTTATAACCTAAGTATTCATTTTGCCTTAAATTGATTTCTATTAGGGCTGTCGTGGTGAAGGAATTTACCTTGTGGTAATTTTGAGTAGCTCAGTAGCATGATATGCGGAATTATCGCAATATATATAACGGGACGCATTTTTAACATATTATATGTACCATAAGGTCTAAAATAAATAAAACGAGCATCTTCCATCGAAGATTATTCTACAATTAATTGTACTACAGATTATACTACAATTGGAAAATACTATAAACTGTTCTGTGTGATGACGTTTAATGTCTCCGACAGCGCCTGTTGTCCCATTTAGCAACTTGTTAGCAACCATATTTTTTAAGAAACGTAACAGTTTAAAAAATCATGAGTGGTGTGTAACTGGTGTGTTTTATGCCATAGAATAAAACGTGAAAGTATCTTGAGCTTGTGTGAATCACAGACCTTATTTTAGGGGATTTAATCAAACTCCCATTCAAAAAACCCATTGACTCTGGGACAATGGAACCGAAAGTGCTAAAATGCTGACTTTCTGACTGGGGTTAGCTTTGCTAACACACCTCTGTGGCAGCACAGTGGGATCTTCTAAGATGGTAATTATAGTCGAATCATTTAAAAAAAATTGCCTGCTTAGAAGACCCTCATACAGACACTATGTAATTTCACAGAAAAGCAGACTGAAGATGACATAATGCTTGTTTACTGAAGCTAGGTTTTCAATGGATGACATTCTGTTTGGCCACAAGGTATATTAAAACAACAAGATGTTGTGCATTACACTGTTTTTAGTAGTTTAGGTACAGCATTCTTCTTTCAAAAAAACCTTTAAAGGGGTCATAGGATGTCCATTTTCCACAAGTTGATATGATTTTTAGGGTCTTAATGAAAAGTCTGTAACATAGTTTGGTTAAAATTTCTCAATGTTAGTGTAAAAAACACCTTTTTTACCCTGTCAAAAACAGCTCTTTTCAGAGCATGCAGATTTGTAGCATTTTCCTTTAAATGTTAATGAGCTCTGCTGACCCC
>NW_015634043.1:370460-381302 GCF_001515625.1 Sinocyclocheilus rhinocerous
ACAGGCATCTGAGATCGGCTCGATTTGAGAAAGGGGTAAAGATTTTAGTAGATTAACAAAAAAACCACTGGGTGGATTTTTATAATTTTAGGATGGTTGTGTACACACACTGCCAACATACATTTCAGTTCAAACAACTTGTAAAAATGCACGTAGCATTATATGACCTCTTTAAGCCTCAATTTTTAAAATTTTTTTACAAATGTTAAAAAAAAAATGTTTTAATTCCCATTAAATGGCAGTTGCTTGGCCGTTAATTGTATACAATCTGAAGTTTTTGGTAACAGACATTTGACGTATCATAACACTTATCATAACAGTGTTGATAGCCCCTATTATGGTGTGTGACTGGCATCATTCTCTTTCCAAATTGAGTAAAATAATAACAGCAATTTAAAAGGCAGGCGCAATAGGAACCTTCCTAGCACTAAGCATATGGCTTAAATTTGAAAATTAAAACATGTAAGTTGTAACAACTTCACAGTTCCGCTTGATCTAACATTAACATAGATAAATCTGGGAGCAATAAAGCTTCTAAGAAGGAGCACCTAATTTAGCTTAAAAAATTCTAACTAGGAATCTTAGCTTAAGAGTGACTCTGGACCAATCTGAGAGCAACTATGAATGAGGAAAAGACAAAAGGTGTGCTCGACTTGAAGCAGCGCTGCGCAGACCATTTGGTGTATGACATCAAAGTACCGCCAGAGCAATTCGAAAGCATAATAAGTAGCTGTCTCCTCTCTATATCTCTCACAGTACTTTGATGTCATAGTGCTGCTTCAAGTCAAACACACCTATAAACTTTCAATGGCTGACCCCGTTGCTAGGTATGATGACACACACACACATACATATATACAGTGCTTAACAAATTTATTAGACCACCTGTCATAATAAAGAGAGAAAACAAATATTTTAGGAATCTGTCAAAAATGTTTTATATCTAAAAACTCTAGTCATTTATTGGGCAAATAACAAACTGAAACAACTAAATAGTCTTATATATTTGTATGGCCTCCTTTGGCCTTGATAACAGCTTGTTTTTATGTACTTTTCTAAGGTCTCTGTTGTTAACGACTTCCAAATAGTATCTAGTTGTTCTCAAAGACTTTTGATGAAACTTTAGTGCGATCTATCTTTAAATCCATTAAATACTAACAATAATTACATTTTAGCATTATGAACACTACTGTGACTGAACTTACACATACTGGTGGATTAACCATTACAGAAATATAAAAAATAATTTTGGTAATCATCAGTACTGTTAGTTTAGGGCAACTGTGGCACAAACATTGGGTGGTGGTCTCAATTTGTTAAGCACTGTATAGATAGATAGATAGATAGATAGATCTCTACTATGAACATTTTATGCAATCTACACAGAATTGGAAATATTAATATATGATGTTATAATATCTCATTGATTTTCCAAATCAAAGACAACTGTGTGTGCATCTGCATCTGTGCTTGCTCTTTCCAGGAGCATGCAACCAGCATGTTAAAAAAATGTATATAAGTCATATAAGACAGTATAAATGTCACCAGTGCACAGTCTGCAGCCATGGGAAAAGTGATATTTATTCAGCGAGTGATAAGGAAGATGGAGAAAGAAGAAATTAAAGGGTTGAGGCGAATACAAAAATGGCCCACCTCCTAAGTGTGCTGACTCAGAGTTATAAGACAGAAGAGGGCTGCAGTTCTGTGGTTCACCTACTGAAGGACAAAGCTCAATTTCTCATGCACTTGCATATGTCGGCATCATCAACAAATGAGAACACCTAAACTACCTCAGCAGTTGCACATGCCATTTATCAGATAGTGCCTTTTCAGAAGTTTTTAAAAAGTATGCAGAGAGATAAATGTCCTAACATAATCTGCACAACCAAAAAGACCTAGCCAAAATTGCTGCAGGGTCAGCCAAGACAACAGGTTGAGTCTTGCTATTAATAGTCACATAAGACAGACGGCAAAATGAGACACCAGTGCGTAGAAGACAGGAGACAATTAATAAGCTTTCAGTGTTCATCAAAACTTTCAAATAATTCAGAATGTAGATTCATCTGTCCAATTAATGAATGGATGAAGATATTTAGACACCGAAATGCATTAACAGACAAATAGCGGTATACACTGTCACTTTGCAAAAAAGGCTCCTAGAACTATTGGCAAAAGTACCTGCTTTTTGGCGTGTTCGCACCGCAGGAACTAGGAATGGAAAGTCAGAAAGTCAGCTAGGAATGCTCGTTCAATCGTGTAAATACTGCGTTTACATTTCATCTCTATAATCCCGAAACCAATGTCTGGATTGTTTATTGCATTTGACCTCTTGCCTGTTTTTTTTACTTTGACTGTAGATTAGTGATGCGATGACTGACTCATTTCCGTGAACCGGTTCTTTTCGGACAGTTCAGCTCATTGAACTGTTTTTTTTATTTTTATTACAAAACTTGTAGAAACATACAGAAACAGGGAAGCGAGACATGAATATATTCCAACAAAAAGCAATTATAAAAATAAGAACAGAAAACAAATATTCTGGATTTGCATGTCAAATTAATTATTATCGATACATAAAAGTGCAAAAATAAACTTACATTATTTTCGAAAAGTTGTCATAATACATCAAAAGTTTGGCACTCTTTTTGTTATTAGTAAGTCTAAGAGATGAAACAAGAGAGTCCAATTCAACAAGAAAAATGGGGAAAGACAAAGGAGATTTAAGCCATTTTTGCTTATGAATGAAGAATTTTGCATTCAATATAAGAAAATTAACAACATATTCAACAGATAATAGCTTTGGATTTTCATAATAAAAGATAACATCTTTGAGGACGAAGGTATGGGACACATTTGTAAGGTTAGAAACATAGGTGCTTAAGTCAACCCATAATTTGTTGGTAACACCACAATCAAAAAACAAATGGGCAGCTGTTTCCTCAACAAAACCACAAAACGAGGAAGATTCATCAACATTAGAATTTTTAGAAATAGACAAATTAACGGGGTAAATTTTATAAAGGATTTTATAATGAATCTCCTTAACCTTGTTAGAAATGCAAAATTTACTTGGCAAAAGGCAGGCCTTTTTCCAATTTATATTTGTTATAAAGGAACCCCAATAGAATTTCTCTCTTGGAGTAATCTTTATCTTTGTCTGAAATATTTTGCGGATATGTCTGTTATTGCATTTCCGATCTAAAATACCGATACCACCCAAACATAAAGCCGGATAAACACTGTTGCCTTTACTGAATTTAAGGTGACTTTTAATTAACTGGGTTAAGCCTACTGGGATGGCTCTCATCAAAGTATTATATTCCTTTGGTGGGACTGGAAAATTATGGAGATTCATAAATTGTTCGTAAGTTAAAATATTACCAAAATCATCAAACACAGATAGAATACTGTTCAAGTTGTTATTAAACCATCTAGGGTCCAGGGCAAAAAAATAGCTAGAATTTCTTTCCCCCTCCTCCAGCCATTTTGCTCGAGACCTTGTATATGCACCTTTAGCCAAATCTAAGTAGGCTTCATCAAGCTCCAAATTTAACCTTTTTATTTCTAAATTTTCCTCTTCTGTAATTTTACTTTTAGCTAGTAATGCATTAAGTTTATTAACCAACTCAGAATCAGTTTGATGTTTACTCTTTTAAATTTCTTTACTTTTTTTAACTGCTGTATGTCTAGCTTTATATTTGAAGAACTCGCATGTTTTTTTATAATCTCCATTTAAGTCAGTAAATAATTCTTTGATAAGCTTGATGATACTATCATTACATTTTTGATCTTTTAACAAGGTATTATTAAGTTTCCAATAGCCCCTGAGTCTCGGATTATCATGTCACTCATCTTTAAACAAACTAATTTATGATCAGATAAGGGGGCAATGGTGTGAGAAATATATTTTACGTAGCTGAGGATAGAAGAAGAGATTAAAAATAAATCAGTCCTAGATCTAAGAGATAAAGTTTTATTTGACCAGGTAAAATCTTTCGTATAAGGGTTAAAGAACCACCATGCATCAGTCAGGGAGAGATCCGTGCAAAGAGAAAAAATTAAATCATTATTCTTTCCACCATCAAGTCTAGGGGGGTATCTGTCCAGACAATCATCCATGCATTCGTTGAAATCTCCTCCCAGAATAAAATAAGCATCAATATATTTCCTATTTACCTTCCTAAGTTTATCCACTAAATGAGAGAACATTACTCTGTTGGATGCACGAGAGTTGTGACCATATACACAGCAAGCTATGAAGGTGGCATTATCTTGTTTGATTACAGCAATAACCCATCTGCCTTCATCAGAGCTCAGAGTTTCTAAAACGGCCCCTTTAAAACGGTGTAACATAATAGCAGTCCCAGCCGAGTGATTGCTACCATGACTAAAGAAAATTGAGTTTCCCCATTGATTCCTCCAAAACCTAACATCCGTTTCCCCTGAGTGAATTTCTTGAAGAAAGATAAGATCAGCTGCACTTCTTTTACAAAATAAAAAAATAGCTTTTCTTTTTAAACTGTCCCGCAAACCTCGAACATTCAACGTTACAACAGACACAGATTTGAACTTGTACTCCATAAGAAGAACCACCAAACAATTTAAACAAAAACAACAAAAAAAATAGCTTTCTTTAGCTTTACCCTAAATGTAAAGGGAGAGGTGGTTAATAACCCGTCAAATATATTGGCGTAACAAGGTAAAGAAAAAAAAGTCGAGATTAATATTAAGGATAACAACAATTAAGGAGGATCGAAAATAGTAACTTCCATGTTACACACAACTTAAGAGTTTTTATGCAGATAGTGTTGTTAACCGTTTTACGCGTTTTAGAATATTGCATGAGAAAGGTAGCCAGTGCAGTCAGTAACTTCGCTTAGGTAACATCCGAATAGAAGACTTGCTTCCCATCAATCAAAGCAAAAGAGCTGCGGAAGCTTGCTCTCTTGCCCTCCTCCCGTGGGCTTCAAGGTGAAAAACAATTAAAGAAAATTTTAAAAAAAAGTCGAGATTAATATTAAGGATAACAACAATTAAGGAGGATCGAAAATAGTAACTTCCATGTTACACACAACTTGAGTTTTTAGGCTCATTGAACTGGTTCAAAAACAGATTCATCGGTTCCTGACATCATCAAGCAATGATGCCACTAAGCATTTCTTTTCTAACAACTCAGTGCCATGAGGTATCAATGAAACATTCAAATAAAGTAATTTGTGTCAACACATATTAAAACATTTAAATAAAGTTAATGGTGTTTGTGGTCATAGTTTCATTCGCGGATCCTTTATGTCAGATACCACCGGTTCTTTTTGAGTTGGATGTGTATGAAGGTATTTTTGGTGCGAAACAACTGAGCGTTTGTGACAGCGGAATTTGTAGTTGTAGAGAATAGCCATACATGTGTATCAGTAAATTTGAAGTCACAGACACAATTTGCAAACTTGTAGATTTTTTTTTCTCTCCCACAAACACAATAAAACAGTTACACCTTTTCGAATCCTTCATTGCAGGTGCACAAATCCTATTCTACGAATCACAAATCAAGAAACTCATACGCTCACATGTTTTGCTACTATTGCTCCAGCGAATATGGTGCAAAACACATTCACACACCTGCATCAAAAATGTGAAGTCACGGGCGAATTTTGTACATCCGCAAATCAGTATGTGAATACTTGCAATGATATTTGCACACTTGTAGAATGTTTTCTTACATATATATATATATATATTTGTTTTTTTTTTGTTTTTGTTTTTTTTCATGGATGCTTTTTCTAGCACAAACACAAGTACATAACGACAACAGCTTGAATCTGCTGCTATGAGTCTCAAACCTGTTTTTCGCTTGCAAATGACAAGTTTCGCGCATTCTCCCTTTTGCTCCACATATCTCTGTGAAATATGGTGCAAAAGTGATTTGTGCATCTGTAGAGGCAACGGCGGGCACTCTTCAGAGATCAAGAGAATTTTGGCCAATCAAGAAGAGCTACACTGTATTAGGTTTTTGTTATTCTTTATTGTTCTTTGGTTTTTTTTATGTTCAAGTTTGTGGATTTTATCGTCTGCAACGTCGGGGTGTATTTTGGAGCCATCAGCTGGTAAGTTAAGTTATACAGTTATCCGAATCAATCAGGGAATTAATCATTCTACACTGCCTTTTCATCGCAGGTTATGTCAGACATACGTTACATAACAGCGAGCTAACGTGAAAATAGTAAAGAAAAATGAGTTAAGAAATGCCACTGTTATGTACATCTTTTGTATTTTATTTTCAGGTTGTGGTCTATTGGTCATGTCATCTGCAACGGAGGTGTATTGGAGTCTTTTCTTGTGATTGCATCGTAGAGGTGGTAACAACAGGTGAGTAAGGTGCCATCAACTACGTGATGTTTTATTAACAAATTTCGGGAGGAGCATGCACAGATAATTAACACGGCCAATCCATCATCAGTAATTACATCATCTATCCAACCAGCACAAGAGAGAACCCCTATAAATAATCAAAGCAGTCTTACCTTCATTATCTCTAGTCTTTCAGCATTTCAGGGGGAGCGCTCTGGTTCCGGGCTAAAAGCCGAGCTCGGACCCCTCTCCCCAGACAGCACGCCAAATATGCATAACCTTTACTCAGTTTATTATATGTAAGTGTGAACTCGTGAATATATATTAGCCGAATTAGCCACTGGCTGCTGCTCTTCACTAACCCACAGAACGGGTTGTGGAGGAACGGACTAGCAATATATAGGAAGTTTGGCTAACAAATATTATGATTGTTGTTTATTTTAAGTTCTGTTATTGTACGGTAGTTTTTTTTTTTCTGACCATAAAGTGTAATAACACTAACAGGCTGTTGTGACTCTGTCTGTTACAGGAGATTTCTCCAAGCAAAAACACGGATGCTGACTATGAGGGGCAGAATCATCATATGGCCAGCTGTCAATGTTATTGAAATTAGGTAACCCAAAATACATCTGATTTTACATTATATTTACATTCATGCATTTGCCAGATGCTTTAATCCAAAGCAACTTGTGCTGCATTAGGTACACATTTTATTGAGTTAAAGTTACCCAAACAGTATTTTCAAGTACTCCTTTTGTTTTTGTTTTCTAGTTTGTGGTCTGGATCATGTCATCTGCAATACATTCGAGATGGAGCCTTTTCTTGTGATTGCCAACGTAACAGTGATAACATCAACTGGTAAGTTAGCCGAAGTAAACTAGTTAAAGGTTGTTGTTGTTTTAATCGTTATCCATTCCCTGGGAATCAACTCCATTATTTCAGCAATATAACACTAAGCTTTCAATGGCAAATGCAGAAACGTTAATTCATGCATTCATGACCTCAAAGTTAGATTATTGTAATGTTTTATTGGGTGGATGTTCTGCACGCTTAATAAACAAACTCTAGTTGATCCAAAATGCAGCAGCTAGAGTTCTTACTTGAACCAGGAAGTACGACCATATTAGCCCGGTTCTGTCAACACTGCACTGGCTCCCTATTAAACATCGTATAGATTTTAAAATCTTGCTAATTACTTATAAAGCCCTGAATGGTTTAGCACCTCAGTATTTGAGTGAGATCTTATCGCATTATAGTCCTCCACGTCCACTACGATCTCAAAACTCTGTCCATTTGATAATACCTAGAATATCAAAATCAAATGCGGGCGGTAGATTATTTTCCTATTTAGCTCCCAAACTCTGGAATAATCTACCTAACAGTGTTCGGGAGGCAGACACACTCTGTCAGTTTAAATCTAAATTAAAACCCCATCTCTTTAACCTGGCTTACACAACACACTAACACATCTCTATAATTCAAATCCATTAAAGGATTGTTAGGCTGCATAAATTAGGTCAACTGGAACCAGGAACACTTCCCATAACACCTGATGTACTTGTTACATCGTTAGAAGAATGGCATCTACGCTAATATTAGTCTGTTTCTTTCTTATTCCAAGGTCACCGTAGCCACCAGATCCAGTCTGTATCCAGATCAGATGGTCACTACAGTCACCAGGATCCAGTACGTATCCAGCCCAGATGGCGGATCGGGACCTAGAGATGACCTCGACAGCCCTGAATCTCAGCGGAGATCAGGACAACTAGATGAGCCACAGAGACAGATCCCCAGCGAAGACCTTGTCTCCTAGATGGCCATCAGGACAAGACCATGGGAACCAGACGAGTCCTCTGCACAATCTGACTTTGTTGCAACCTAAAATTAAACTACTGGTTTCGTCTGGCCAGAGGAGAACGGCACACTATTTCGACACACTATTTCCCTGTTTAATACTGTAAAGCTGCTTTGACACAATCTGCATTGTAAAAAGTGCTATATAAATAATGGTGACTTGACTTGGCTCTACTATTTGATCTACAGGAATGCATTATAAGGAATGGAGCTTTAATAAGTTGTGATGGATTATCAACCAATTATGCACCTTCCTTGTAGGTGCGTTCAAATAGTATAGTGTTAATTAATCTCAAAGCACATACAGCACAAAGTCTGACAGTTGGGGTAAATTCTGTAAACACTTATTTGAATTTTTTTTTTTTGTTTTTTTTTTTAATGATTGCAGCTTTTGTGCTTGCAGGTTCATTCTGAGAATCAACCCTGGTGGCACCAAATGCCATTCAGAGTCACAGAGATGGAATTCAGGAAAGAGGGTGCAAAGAAAAAGCATCAGCCTGAATCCCCTCGTGGTGTTTCTCATCAGAGAGCTTGTCAGCTTTGCCCACATTACTGAAATTTAACACAACAACACAAACTCATTTTTACTGTATTTTATTTCTGTAAAGCCTGTTTTGCCATGCTACAGATACAAAGTCCCCAGGGGACTGTGGTGATGCCCTTTTTTCAGCTAGTGCATGCTAGAGATGAAGATTTGTAATTTGTATTTTTAAAAAGAAAATGTTCAACAATTAAAAAGAATATTATAAAGACAAATGCTAATGAGTAATTGTGATTTTTATGGGGTTGGGGTTGTAAAAAAATATGGTATACAGTGTTGTACCACAATTGGATTGTTTTATACAGGTAATGAAAATAAACTGAACAGTACTAATACTGACAATACAGTAATAATACTTTAAATGAAAATACAGTAATAATACATCCAGCTACTGTAAAAATTTACAGCAATCTCTTAACAGTGTAGTGTAGTTGCCTACATCAGTTGGCACCCGAACGAGCAGGGGGGAAAATAAAATAATAATAAAAACTTTTGCGAACTGCGAGCATCTTCCAGACCTGACAGCAGCAAATACCAATAAAGGTACATTTTCTTTCTTTTTCTGAAATCACTCACTGTTATACTGTACATTTGTTAATAATTTAAATATATTAACAAATATATTTAATCATCTTGTATATGACACTCTCATAATAATCTATTTAATTAACGGGTTAATCAATCTTTTATAAAGCCTCTTTGTGAGTTGAAGCAGGGATGGGCAAACTTGGTACTGGAGGGCCACTGTTCTACAGTTTAGCTTTAACCCTAATCAAACACACCTCAACCAATTAACTTAGTTAGGATTACTAGAAGGCTACAGTTAGGCGAGTTTTATCAGGGTTAGAGCTAAACTCATTTAATATTGAAACTATAAACAAATGTACAGTATAACGGTGAGTGATTTCAGAAAAAGAAAGAAAGAAAACATACCTTTATTGCCATCCTTGTGTTTGTGCTAGAAAAAATATAGAAAACATTCTACAAGCGTGCAAATCTCACTGCAAGAATTCACATACTGATTTGCGGATGTACAAAATTCGTCTGTGACTTCACATTTTTGATGCAGGTGTGTGAATGTGTTTTGCACCATATTCACTGCAGCAATAGTAGCAAAACATGTGAGCTTAGGAGTTTGTGCTCTTTGTGCTCTCATTGCACCATACACCAAGATCCAGTAACCACCAAGCTCCAGTATCCTTGGCCTACTATGGTTACCATGGTTACCAGTTATAATGGTCGCTAATCCTGTGGTTCTCTCACCAGAGCCTGTTCACAACATGGCCGCCATGGCCGCCAATCCAGCCAACAGGAATGCCACACCAGAGTCTCCAGAACATCATCGACACCACACTAGAGTCTTCAGCTGTCATGGACACCACACCAGTATTTCCTGGTGTCATGAACGTTGCATCTGAGGCTACATGGGCAATTCCTGGGCATTTAAATCTGACTTCCAGTTTGGAGGACACACCACTTACGTCGGTACAAGCAGCTGGCATCTCTGCATTGGTATGAAGTCTGGGGGTCTCAGAGGTGGTCCCACTGTCAGTTTCACTCCCTGTTACGGCGATGGCCATTTGGTGTGTTTGGGCTGCACACTGCTCTTTTTGGTTCTTTTTGGAGCTGGGCAGCTGTGATTATTGAAAAGAACTGTTTGAAGATAGGCCTAATTGTTGTACATTTTTGTGTCAGAGGAAAAGTAAAAGCATATAAGATTAAAATTACATTAGGTTGAGTAAATGATGGCAGAATTTTCCTTTTTCCAACTGTCTATTTTAAGACCCAATCCCCTAAAACAATCTTGATATTATTAAAAAATGCAAAATTCTTCTAAAAAACCATTGTGCAATGAAATTGTGCTTGAAGAACTCTGATTTAAGGAAAAAAATGATTGGGAGTTTGTCACACTATTATCTCTGTTGTGAAATGACTGGTCTATCATCAGCCATCTGCCTTTGGTTGTGCCTGGCAAACAGTCTTGATCCTGGACAGTCTTTTCCTTTCCACATTAAGGCAGATAAACTGACACTCTGTTCTCTTTCATCACATCCCACAACAGCTCTGTGTTGTGCTATTTTTTTTTTTTTCACTGGCAGGTC
>NW_015634043.1:382299-394020 GCF_001515625.1 Sinocyclocheilus rhinocerous
TCCTTGCTGATAGGTGCACAAACTAGCTCTTCTTGATTGGCCAAAATTCTCTTGATCTCTGAAGAGCGCCCGCTGTTGCCTCTACTGATGCACAAATCACTTTTGCACCATATTTCACACAGATATGTGGTGTAAAAGGGAGTGCGCGAAACTTGTCATTTGCGAAAAACCAGTTTGAGACTCGTAGCAGCAGATTAATGCCGTTGTCGTTATGCACTTGTGTTTGTGCTAGAAAAGCATCCAAGAAAAAAAATATATATGTAAGAAAACATTCTACAAGTGTGCAAATCTCATTGCAAGAATTCACAAACTGATTTGTGGATGTACAAAATTTGTCCGTGACTTCACATTTTTGATGCAGGTGTGTGAATGTGTTTTGCACCATATTCACTGCAGCAATAGTAGCAAAACATGTGAGCTTAGGAGTTTGTGCTCTTTGTGCTCTCATTGCACCATACACCAAGATCCAGTAACCACCAAGCTCCAGTATCCTTGGCCTACTATGGTTACCAGTATGTCCAGTTATAATGGTCGCTAATCCTGTGGTTCTCTCACCAGAGCCTGTTCACAACATGGCCGCCACATCAGAGCATCCAGCCAACAGGAATGCCACACCAGAGTCTCCAGAACATCATCGACACCACACTAGAGTCTTCAGCTGTCATGGACACCACACCAGTATTTCCTGGTGTCATGAACGTTGCATCTGAGGCTACATGGGCAATTCCTGGGCATTTAAATCTGACTTCCAGTTTGGAGGACACACCACTTACGTCGGTACAAGCAGCTGGCATCTCTGCATTGGTATGAAGTCTGGGGGTCTCAGAGGTGGTCCCACTGTCAGTTTCACTCCCTGTTACGGCGATGGCCATTTGGTGTGTTTGGGCTGCACACTGCTCTTTTTGGTTCTTTTTGGAGCTGGGCAGCTGTGATTATTGAAAAGAACTGTTTGAAGATAGGCCTAATTGTTGTACATTTTTGTGTCAGAGGAAAAGTAAAAGCATATAAGATTAAAATTACATTAGGTTGAGTAAATGATGGCAGAATTTTCCTTTTTCCAACTGTCTATTTTAAGACCCAATCCCCTAAAACAATCTTGATATTATTAAAAAATGCAAAATTCTTCTAAAAAACCATTGTGCAATGAAATTGTGCTTGAAGAACTCTGATTTAAGGAAAAAAATGATTGGGAGTTTGTCACACTATTATCTCTGTTGTGAAATGACTGGTCTATCATCAGCCATCTGCCTTTGGTTGTGCCTGGCAAACAGTCTTGATCCTGGACAGTCTTTTCCTTTCCACATTAAGGCAGATAAACTGACACTCTGTTCTCTTTCATCACATCCCACAACAGCTCTGTGTTGTGCTATTTTTTTTTTTTTCACTGGCAGGTCCCTCTCACACAAGGACTAATTAAATGAATGAAATGTTATGTACCTGACTGAATAGTTGAAATACAACAGTGTAGTATGTTATGACATCACTCAGTATAAATGAATACATAGCCTATATATTTTAATAATAATAATACATTTGCTTTTACATTTGCTAAAGTAAAAGTTAGCAATGATTGTTCACAATTTTGTTGTTGTCTGACAACTTTCCTAGATCTAAGCTAGTTTAGATCTACTGTTTTGATCTATTATTGTTTTAATTCACAATGCAACAATCTTATCACTTAAAGGGGACATCAGATGCCCATTTTCCACAAGTTGGTATGATTTTTTAGAGTCTTCATGAAAAGTCTATAACATACTTTTGTTAATGGTAGTGTAAAACAACACCCTTTTTACCTTGTCAGTAACAGCTCTGTTCACAGTGACCCGTTTCGGTGCAAGTCCCTTTAATTGACAATAAGCTGATGCTCAGCCCACCTCTCTCTTCCGGCGATTTGCAAAGGTTCATAAAAAAAACCTATACTCACTTCTTCTGGAGGTGAAGCTGGATCACAAACAGTTGGTACCGATCCATCCTTCAGGAACAACTTTTTTAGCTTTGTACTGACCCTCGTTTACAAAGCAGTCTGGTGAAAATGATTCGCGCAAACATAAATGCATTTAGGTGCACTTTGCCCAGAATCTGTGAATGGCTTGCTCTGAGAAAGTGCTTAAGATTTGTGGGGATTTTAAAAAAGCACTGGGTGGATTTTATCATTATAGGGTGGTTGTGTACACACATTGCCAAGACACATTTAAGATCAAACACCATGAAAAAAATGAATTTTGCATCTGATGTCCCCTTTAAAAATAGTAATATCACACCTGTTCAACAGGCTGCACAGTTTGAGGTACCAATTTCCATAGCACAAAAAATTTGAGAAGACATCTCAGATCTCAGGAAAAATTTGAATAAGTATGAACAATACTAATAGTAAAAGAAGAATATGTAATTCACTTACATAATGATAGATTCAGTACATTCACAGAACCAGTGCATTTAGAAACACCTCCGGAAAACATTAAAAAAGTGACCCACTAAGCATACTCAATCAGCAACATTCAGGTGCTCACAGTCAAAGAGCTTGGTATCAAACACATTTGAGTTGCAAATGTTTGCTCCATCTGTCAGTCACACATACAGATTCTCACTACTTGTTGAAAGTTTGAAATCTTCTTTATATTTCATTTATCACATGCCCTAGAATAAAAATCTGCTCATGGACCTCTGTGTGAGGAATAACATGTGATAAAAATAAATGACTAAAAAATAAAAATGTTCACATTTTAGAGAAAAGGATAGAAGCCTCGAACTTCCCAACAAAATTAACCAATATTTTAAAATAAAATAAAAATAAGTGAAGATGTAAAAATCTTAAAATTAATTTTAAGAAACAAAATAATTTAGTGTAGTAGTTGTGAAGACTACATTTTATAGACTGTCATTTTATAGCTTTGTGTTATCACTGTATGGCAACAACAGCTGACTCGTTTGATCTTTTTATGAGGCAAAGTGTAAAATTAAACCTAACTGGGGATTCCATTAATTCTTCTAATCTATGAAAAAGCAACCTCTGAGCATAACGCTTCCTAGGAAGACCTGTCTTCTTTTCATTTTTAAAGCAGCAGTATACATATTTAAATCCACCGTAAATCCACTGAGTTGCCAAGTACTCAATTCTTTGAAAATAAACTTTCTTCTGATTTCTGCTAAATAACATCTAAAACATTATATGTTGTTAACAGAAAGCACATAAACACTTAACAAAACTCTTAACAAAAAGCACTCATATTCATATAAAGTAGCAATTTTAGATACATAATGAAGCTGCAGTAATGCATCTGCCATTACCAAACTAAATCAACATCCATCAACCATAAAGCACAGACAAAACATATACTTAAAGTCTATGTCATCAGCGTTTCTCTGCATTATTCATGAGAAGGAACTACTTAGTCCAATCACTTGAGCTGAATTATGCGTAAGTATTACAACATTACATGTATGCAGGGCCGGATTTACCTCTTTTCGTGACATAGGCAAAACAAATTTTTGGGCCCCCCTTCCCTATTAATATAAATGATGTTTTATTAACAAAGTTCGGGAGGAGCACGTTCAGATAATTAACCCGACCAATTCATCATCAGCAATTACACCATCTATCCTATCAGCTCAAGAGAGAACTTCTATAAATAACCCAAGCCATCTTACCTTCATTCTCTCTACAGTATTTCAGCATTGGTACACCCAATCACCGTGATGTCAGAAATCGAACTGTTCGCAAACGACAACTCCCTCGACGCCCAGGGTCCTCCGGCGTCTCCGGGTGCCGCCCAGTGCACCAGCGCCCGCCAGGGCACCGCAATCGAGCCCGTGGCTTCACCGCGGGGTCGCCGGCCCTCCCGTGCCACCTCTCGCTCCTCGAGACGCAGAGACACGCCCTCGCCTCCTCCTTCCAGGCGTCCGCCACCTTCTCCCGCATCCTCCTATGCCTCAGCCGGCTCCTCCGTCCCCGCTATCGAGAAGTGGATAGTCTTAAGCCTAAGACAGGCGCTGAGCAACGCCGACGTCTACTTCTTACGGCGGATGAACAAGGCGGAGCTCTACAGCCTCTACTCATCCCTCCAGCCAGGAAACCCACCACCGACTTTCACTCCTCCAACAAAAACTGCTGACAAACCGAGTCCGGCCCGCAGCAGCCCGTACTCACGGCCCGAGCAAACCATCACGCCCGCAAGGAAGGGCCACCGGTCTTCAAGCCGCCATAGCAGGCCCTCGGTCGCTGCTAGCCCTAGTCAGTTTCTCCACTCAGCCGAGCTCCAGCCCACAGCTGCTGCCGACACGGCGCCAGCCCTCACAGCCAGGAGCCGTCCCAGCGGCGCGAGCATGGCTCTGCCGGCAGCTCCGGCCCACCCACAGCCTTTCCACACTCCTCCTCCTTCTTCCTATCCTCTCCCCGGTCCATGGCCTGCGGCCCCGCCGTCAAACTCTAGCGCGAGGCTGCCTCCGTTAGCGGCGCGGGCCCAGACATCTTCCGAGCCCTCTTTTCCTCCTTTCTTTCCTTCTGGCCTCGCTCCCGGAGCCGTCGCTAGCGTGAGGCTGCCTCCGCAAGCGGCTTCAACGGCCGCTATTCCTTCTCCTCTCTCCCATCTCCAGCCCACAGCTGCTGCCGACACGGCGCCAGCCCTCACAGCCAGGAGCCGTCCCAGCGGCGCGAGCATGGCTCTGCCGGCAGCTCCGGCCCACCCACAGCCTTTCCACACTCCTCCTCCTTCTTCCTATCCTCTCCCCGGTCCATGGCCTGCGGCCCCGCCGTCAAACTCTAGCGCGAGGCTGCCTCCGTTAGCGGCGCGGGCCCAGACATCTTCCGAGCCCTCTTTTCCTCCTTTCTTTCCTTCTGGCCTCGCTCCCGGAGCCGTCGCTAGCGTGAGGCTGCCTCCGCAAGCGGCTTCAACGGCCGCTATTCCTTCTCCTCTCTCCCATCCCCACGCTCACTCTTCATTCACGCTGTCATCCGCCGTACCGATGCCCATCCCACCGAACGCCCCGGCCTTGGAACCACCCCCAGTCGCCGGCAGCATCAGGTCACAGATCCTAGCAGGTACGGACATAGACCTTTTTTCTCTCCTGTCACCACTTTCACCACCTTCTTCAGACCGCCAAATCGTTTGCGGCGATTTCACGGTCACACTTAAAAACACAGCACATAATCCGTCACGCATCTTGTCATTTTCTGAATTCGCGATCGCCTTCATGTGTTACTCTGAGGTAATTTGCACAGCATTTCCACTCAGGAGACGTGAGCTCAGTGACTATCTTGCAATAGTCACCGAGCTCATGTTATCACATGGAGGCTCTCACTTCTACACCTATCACAAGCTGTTTTCGTGAAATGCGCCATCTGGGTGGCTCAGTGGAACCAGTGTCCATACTGGGGGGCTCTGGACACTGAGCTTCACAATAGAGTCTTCTTGGGCTGCCGCAACATCACTTGCTCAGTCTGCCGATCCGTCACCCACTCCACCACAGCATGCCCCCTCATCAACCCGCTCATCCCTCCTTGCCCCGAACTGCCTCAGCGCAAATCCACCAGCTACGTCCCGCATCACCTAAACACCTCAACTGACCCACCACCCTCCCTTTCCGACTACGGCCACCCCTCCTCCTTCTCCAACAACCATGTCTGCTCCAACTTCAATGCTGGCAGGTGCACAAGGCAGCGCTGCCGCTTCATGCACGTCTGCAGCTTTTGTGGCGGAGCACACGCCCGCATCATATGCCCTGTGTTTAAATCTGCAAATAAAAATGAAAAACCCTACTTATTGACTGCCGTGCACATTTACCGTTTGTCTGTTAAATTGTCTCACCACCCTGACACTAACTTTACTGATTATTTACTAGGGCTGAACGATTAATTGCGATTTTTCAATCGCAGAGGCTGTGATTACACTCGGTCATGTGACACGCGAGAGTAAAGAGGTGTCTTCGACTTGAAGATCGATCTGTGTATGACATCAAAGTACGGCGAGAGAAAGCATAAGGAGATGTACGCGCTCCCTTATAGCTCTCGCAGTACTTTGATGACACACACCCATCGGTCTAAGTAGCACTGCTTCAAGTCGAGTGCGGGCCATCAGCAGAAAAAGAAAAGAAATAAAACAGTAAACAGCCAAAGGACGTAACTTAGAATGGGAGATGGATCGGTTTGTGAAGGGGAAGAGAAAAGCCATAGATGAAGTTGGAGTCACAATCACACATCAATTGTTCAGATGATTTGTTTCAAGACATTTGACATGTTTCTGTCCTGAAATCTTGTGTGCGTTGAACTAGCTAATTTTTTACACACCTCATCCCAAACCTTCAGTTGCAAATTCCAAAACGTCATTTTAGAGCTAATAACAGATGCTTGAGCCATTGATATGCAGGCTAATGCAGTTATTAATGCAGTCTAACGCAGTTATTAGAGAGAGAGAGAGCAAGAGAGAGAGAGGGAGAGAGAGATTAAGTGCGTGTGAATACTTGCGTCTGTGCGTCTCTCAGCAGTATTCAGCAGCAGCGTCTACTAATAGCGAATCTTTAAGTTGAACTGCTTCAAGAACCTCGCTACTGAAAAATGTCATGTAGCTTTTCAGCTGCGAAACTCTTTTATTGATAAATTCACGGGGAAGCCGCAGCGCTGATGACAAGTTTCTGTTCGCGTCTCCGCGTGTGTGCGCGAGTGCGTGTCTATGTGTGTGCATGTGTGAGAGAGAACAGGAGAAAGAAAGCGTGATTTCCATACATAAAAAAAATGGGGAAGACATGGAAATAGTTTGTCATTTTTACCCTATTGTTTGTTATATTTATTTGCTCAATGTCTTCTGGGGTTTTGGTTCTTTTACTGTTGTAGATATCCCATAGTATAACAAAAATATTATATATCTCTTCATTCTGTTTGGGCCCCCCTGGACGAGCAAGCATAGGCACGTGCCTAGAATGCCCATGCGTAAATCCGGCCCTGCATGTACAGGTGCATTTCAATAAATTAGAATGTCGTGGAAAAGTTCATTTATTTCAGTAATTCAACTCAAATTGTGAAACTCGTGTATTAAATAAATTCAATGCACACAGACTGAAGTAGTTTAAGTCTTTGGTTCTTTTAATTGTGATGATTTTGGCTCACATTTAACAAAAACCCACCAATTCACTATCTCAACAAATTAGAACATGGTGACATGCCAATCAGCTAATCAACTCAAAACACCTGCAAAGGTCTAAGTAGCACTGCTTCAAGTCGAGTGCGGGCCATCAGCAGAAAAAGAAAAGAAATAAAACAGTAAACAGCCAAAGGACGTAACTTAGAATGGGAGATGGATCGGTTTGTGAAGGGGAAGAGAAAAGCCATAGATGAAGTTGCACAGACCCAGGAAGGTGCTGGGTGCAGAAAGCTAAATGCAGAAAATATGACGAGGCATATCTTGCTCTCGGCTTCACTCACCGTGTCTATACCGGACGCTACAGTTGTAGCGTCGCGTCGCGCTGCAACAGCTCTACACTGGACTACACAAAGCCACCATTGCAAATCATTTTAACTTTGTGTCAGTACGTCATAAATAGAACAAGGCATCAGTTTAATGTCGGGTTTTGTCACGTCGCGCCGCATCTAGTGTAGACAGCGTCACTGATTATAATGGTTCTACTGTATTTTGCCGCTCGCGTCCGGTGTAGACACGGTGTTTAATGTCGTTGGTGAGGAGGAAAGCCTGTGTGTCCTATGCCTTAGCGGACAGCAAGAAACCCACAAAAAATAAATAAATAACAGAGAGAAAATAATAATAATAACAACAGTTATTCTCTCTATGCTATTTTTCAATGTTTCAAGTGATGCAGGTGTTTTTTTCCCTGTAGGCTTTTTTTAATTAAAAAAGCATTATTTTTCATAATGTTTAGTGAACAATCGCAATATTGGTAAAAAAAAATCACAATTAGATTATTTTCCAAAATCGTTCAGCCCTATTATTTACTGTTCATTTCTACTTCCCACTGCCGCAGTAGTGCCCGCTCCTGCAGGAGCCTGTATCTCTACTTCCTATTCATTTCTAGTTCCCACTGCCGCAGCAGTGCCCGCTCCCGCAGGAGCCTGTATATCTAGTTCCTATTCATCTCTACTTCCCACTGCCGCAGCAGTGCCCACTCCCCTAGGAGCCTGTATCTCTACTTCCTATTAATTTCTACTTCCCACTGCCGCAGCAGTGCCCGCTCCTGCAGGAGCCTGTATCTCTACTTCCCATTCCTTTCTACTTCCCACTGCCGCAGCAGTGCTTGCTTCCGCAGAAGCCTATATCTTTACTTCCAACTGCCGCAGCAGTGCTCGCTTCCGCAGAAGCCATTTTCCCCACTGCCGCAGCAGTGCCCGCTCCTGCAGGAGCCTGTATCTCTACTTCCCATTCATTTCTACTTCCCACTGCAATTAGCGCGGTGCTTGCTTCCGCAGAAGCCTATATCTTTTCTTCCAACTGCCGCAGCAGTGCTCGCTTCCGCAGAAGCCCCTTTCTCTTTTCTGATACCACTGCAATGATTCTACTCCAAGCGGCGTCCAGCACCCCACCAACCTTAAGTTCTGCAAGTTTTGGGGGGTTATCAACGCCCCACTCTGGCTGCTGTCCCACGCTAATTGCAAATTTTGGGGGGAGCGCTCTGGGTCCGGGCTAAATGCCGAGCTCGGACCCCTCTCCCCGGACAGGGGGAGTATCCCGGGTTCGGGAGGAATTACCGAGCTCTGAGCTCTCTCCCCGGACAGCACGCCAAATATGCATAACCTTTTCTCTGTTTATTATATGTAAGTGTGAACTTGTGAAATGATGTTTTATTAACAAAGTTCGGGAGGAGCACGTTCAGATAATTAACCCGGCCAATTAATCATCATCAATTACACCATCTATCCTATCAGCTCAAGAGAGAACTTCTATAAATAGCCCAAGCCATCTTACCTTCATTCTCTCTACAGTATTTCAGCATCCCTCCACCACCCCGACTCCTCACCATCGGCCCGTTCCTACTGGGCTAAATGCCGAACTCGGACCCCTCTCCCCGGAAAGGGGGAGTACCCCGGGTTCGGGAGGAATTACCGAGCTCTGAGCCCTCTCCCCGGACAGCACGCCAAATATGCATAACCTATTCTCTGTTTATTATATGTAAGTGTGAACTCGTGAATAGGCCTAATATTACCACCCAAGCAAACAAAAATATTTCTTAATCAGTGGAAACCGTTACAGTGTTTTCTATCGCAATAAGCGCTTGCGTTAACCCTCATTGTTGCTCAGAGACATAGGGTCAAAGGTAGGGATGTAACGATTAACCGTGAGCCGGTTGAAAATTGATTCAAATATGTGATGATTCAAATCGGTTGAGATACTAAACAAATCGCGATTCAATTAGGGGTAGGAGTTTATATGAATGTATGTCTGAGGGAAAACAAAAGAGCAATAATATGCAAGTGCTATATTAGTATATTATTATAGTGTTATATTTCAATTTCACAAAGAAACATGCAGCATTTTGTCCAAGCAATAAAAAAAGGGAACATTTTATTTATAATTTGTCTTAAATCTCATTTTGTAAAAAAAAAAAAAAAAAAAATTGTGAATCGAATCAAATCATGAAATCAAAATCGTGAATCGAATCGAATCATGAGTTGAGTGAATCGTTACATCCCTAGTCAAAGGTGTGCATTTTTTTAGTGCAGTATGTTTGTGTAATCAGAGCTACCAACACGTATGCAAAAATATTTGTAAGAAGCTTTTAACTTGTAACAACATGACATTTTAAGTAAAAAAAAAACTAGTTGTGCATTTCCTGATGAAAATACTAGTTCTTACAAGGTAGCAAAAATCACAGCTGCAATGCCACAGTCACTGAGCATGCATCTTGTTTTCTGTCATCGGCTGCACACAAAAATCAACACATGTACAATGTAAAGGTGACTATATGCAAGAATGACAAGACCACTAAAAATTCAATATGCAAATGCATTTACTGTAAGAAAGCAGACCAATCACAATTCAGTATGCAATTATTACAATGAGGTATCAATACAGTACAACCTTGCAGCCACTACAACTAATGATCAGGCAAACAGGTTTCTTTTGTCAAATACTATATCCAAACAAGGTAATAAAAAACTTTGAAGTTGGCTTGAGAAAGTCTGACTAGAAAGTTTGAAGTAGTTCTACAAGCTTTAAGTTAGAAGGTTTTCAGTTTGAAGTAGTTTAAAGCATAAAGTTTGAAGTTGCAATGCCATTGCTGGGGTATTTGGGGTGGTTGCTAGGGTCTTGCTGTGTAGTTGCTAGGGTATTCAGTGACTTTTTTTTTTAGTGACGTGACATGTGGCCAAGTATGGTGACCCATACTTGGAATTAGTGCTCTGCATTTAACCCATCCAAAGTGCACACACACAGCAGTGAACACACACCCGGAGCAGTGGGCAGCAATTTATGCTGCGGCACCCGGGGAGCAGTTGGGGGTTCGGTGCCTTGTTCAAGGGCACCTCAGTCATGGTATTGAAGCTTGGAGAGAGCGCTGTACATTCACTCCCCCCACCTACAATCCCTGCCGGTATGAGACTCGAACCGCAACCTTTGGGTTACGAGTCCGACTCTCTAACCATTAGGCCACGACTTCCCCATCAGGGTGGTTACTAGGATGTTGCTATGCAGTTACTGGGGTGGTATTTGGGATGGTTGCTATGCAGTTGGTAAGGTGTTCTTGGTGGTTGTTAGTAGGGATGTGTGCCACGTGACGTCTAATTTCATTCATGTTTAAATGAATGAAACCGACTAGTCGAAAAGTCTAACAAACCACTAAAACAGCCTGAATAAACAATCCATTTAAAATAGCTGTACATAATCTATGAATCAAACATGCCACTGAAAAACAGATCATATACTGTATATACAATGTGCTTGCCTTGCATTATGATGACTGTATATGAAACCTAAGCAATCACTTAATCAATTTTAGATAATATAGGCATATTTGTTAAAAATAAACTGAATCAATAGGCACTACAGGACCAATTAATACAAATTCAATATTAAAAACAGAATTCTTCAAATAAAAGTTAGTTAACTGAGATCGACATGTCAAGCTACTGTTTTTCACTACCAACTGTTTCTTGTTTATTCAAATGTAAACGGCGGGGCAAAATCACAAGATAAGCTTGACATATACCACTAACTAGGGATGTAACGATTCGCTCAACTCACGATTCCATTCGATTCACGATTTTGATTTCACGATTCGATTCGATTCGATTCATGATTATTTTTTATTTTTTTTAACAAAATAAGATTTAAGACAAATTATAAATTAAATGTGTCCTTTTATTATTGCTTGGACAAGATGCTGCACATTTCTTTGTGAAATTGAAATATAACACTATAATAATATACTAATATAGCACTTGCATATTACTGCTCTTTTGTTGGTTTTGATTGCTTCTATTGTCCTCATTTGTAAGTCACTTTGGATAAAACCGTCTGCTAAATAACAATTTAAATATAATGTAAATTTAAATAACAAAACTACACTGAAATTTTAAAACAAGCCCCAAGTCAAATAAATAAGTAACACAAATAAAATAAATCTCTTCATATAAACAAACTAAGGCTTTGTCTGTGCTCTTTCCATTTAAAATTAGAGGCAACCACTGCATTTTAATCATGATCCAAACAAAGATGCTGCATACATGCAACATGAGCAATTTTTTATATTAATTAGATTGTATAATTTCAAAATCTGAAGCAA
>NW_015634043.1:394640-397762 GCF_001515625.1 Sinocyclocheilus rhinocerous
GCGACCTGAACCTGAGGGAGAGGTGGCCGCTGAAACCTCAGCACCGACTTGCACTCAGAATCTCTCGGCTGACCTTTTAAAAGATGAGCTGCCCACCGCTACATCTTCAACAGAGAGTGAGGCTGTCTTGCTGGAAACCTGCAGCCTGAAAACGCCACTAACCCTGACCCCGTTCCCTAACTCCACCAGCACACCCCTTTCAGAAGGCTCCACGGAGGCTCGGCACCATGAAAACGGAGACCTGGGCTTGCCGGCCGAGACCAGTCCAGACATGCAGGAGCTCCAACGTCTCGCGGCAGGGCTGATCACTGAGGTCATCTCGGCAGCCACCCAGGAGGTCATGGCGGTCAGCAGCTGTGAGTCCCGGTACAGCAAGGGCTCTAAAGCGGCCGACAGCAGCACGCCCTCTGTAAATGGTAAGGAAGTGGAGTCGTATGTACCTCCAGAGAGCATGGAAAGCACAGAGTCACGGGCGGTGCAGATAGCCGAAGATATCATCAACGGTTGTCTGGTGCCTTCGCTCTGGAAAATGCCGGAGAATGAGAAGGAAAGAGGCTCATTGACTGTGTCGTCTGGGGAACAGTTGGAGTCCACGCCGGTTCTGGCCAAGCTGCAGGCAGAGGAAGCTCTGGTGGAAGACTCAGGATGTAGCACGTGCCAGTCAGAGGATGGCATCAGCAGCGAGGATCTCCATAGCACAGGGTTGTCCTCGAATGTGTCTGAAAGTAAAGAGGACCTCATTCAAATTTCAGGGACTTGTAGGGCCTCAGAGGGTCAAGGAGATGGACTGCAGGAGAGTCTTGGTCTAATTGCCTCTCAGGAGTCCCCACTTACCGCAGAAAACGTGGCTACGGTTTGCGAGGCAGCACGGTTGAATGGAACAGGCTTTAGGAATGGTACTGCTAATGAGGTAGAAGCTGACCAATCAGGAGGTGAGTTACAGTTCTTAAGAATTTAACACTAGGGCTTAAAAGGGTTGATCACCCAACAATGAAAAAACCTCAGAGTTTTTTTCACTCTGAGGTCATTCATAACCAATTTCACTTTCTTTCTTCTGTGGAATCCAAAAGATATACAGTGCCTCGCACACCTGAATCAGTCATAGGTGTGTTGGATAAATACAATATAAACGAATAGAATATAAATTCCTCACACTACTACAGTTGCGTAACAACAGTGAGCAACTTTTCAGTCAATCAACATTCCTCACGCTTTCTTCTGTGGAATAAAACATTTTTTTTTTTTTGTCCATACAGTTAAAAGTTAAAGGATTAGATTACTTCCAGAATAAGAATTTCCTGATAATTTACTCACCCCCATGTCATCCAAGATATTCATGTCTTTCTTTCTTCAGTCGCAAAGAAATTAAGGTTTTTGAGGAAAACATTCCAGGGTTTTTCTCCATATAATGGACTTAAATGGTGACCAACAGGTTGAAGGTCCAAATTGCAGTTTCAATGCAGCTTCAAAAGGCTCTACACGATCCCAGCCGAGTATCATGTGTTTTGTGTTTCGCAGGAGAAATACAATCAAACAGGTTTAGAATTATATGAGTCACAGTAAAGGATGACGGAATTTTCATTGTAGTGTGATCTGTGAATACTACTGAATTCAGTTCATTTTAATGTTTTCAGAGCGTCTTGCAGTATTGCACACTTCACATGAACTCCATCTCGGTAGGATGTTTGATTGCGGTCCACTTAAAAGTGTGAGATGCAGTATTCTTATGCATTATGGGGAAAAAAAAAAAGGTTTGCTTTTTCACAATGTAATTCACACGTTGCATTGTGCCAAATGTTTGCTTGTTGCTAGCGTAAAGGACATTTCTGCTAAAGTTTTCCCCCAAAATGAAGGTGCAAAGGACCGGCATTGTTTACTAACATACTTGCTGTTTTCAGTTGGCTTTGTTTTTATGTTTAAATCCAACCAGTGTCAGTCCTCTTCTTGACATTTGGCAAGATGTAGTAGTACAGAAAAGCTTGAGTCAAGGGTACCTCTCAAACTGTGAATAGACTCTTTGGAAACCTCAGATGCCCAAATTCCCAAACAGCGTATGTTACATGAGCACAACCGCATGTGCATAGCTGTTTTTACCGCTCCCTACTACAGCAACTTCCTTACATGGATATCAGAGCCATCTTGCTTTTTTAACTCCCCTGCTTACGAGCAGGTGTTGGAAACGGCCAGTTGTAAGTCTGTTATTAGTTAGTCAGCAGGTGTTTTGACAAGAACGTGGCGATACTTGCGCATTGACCATTTACAGTATTTTTTTAAAGACAGTCTGAGTATTTCTCTATTGATTTGATAACCGGAAGCACCCGTGTGGGGAGTGTGAGTGATTTACTGAACCCTTGTGAGGTGTCGTCACACCAGCTGCTGCCATCTCCATATTGTGACCTGAGAAAGGTGTGGAGACTAGCGGCAGCTAGTGTCTTAGCTAGGGATGTAGCGATTCACTCAACTCACGATTCGATTCGATTCTATTCACGATTTTGATTTCACGATTCGATTCGATTCACGATTATTATTATAATTTTTTTTTACAAAATGAGATTTAAGACAAATTATAAATTAAATGTGTCCTTTTATTATTGCTTGGACAAAATGCTGCACATTTCTTTGTGAAATTGAAATATAACACTATAATAATATACTAATATAGCACTTGCATATTACTGCTCTTTTGTTGGTTTTGATTGCTTCTATTGTCCTCATTTGTAAGTCACTTTGGATAAAACCGTCTGCTAAATAACAATTTAAATATAATGTAAATTTAAATAACAAAACTACACTGAAATTTTAAAACAAGCCCCAAGTCAAATAAATAAGTAACACAAATAAAATAAATCTCTTCATATAAATAAAATAAGGCTTTGTCTGTGCTCTTTCCATTTAAAATTAGAGGCAACCACTGCATTTGAATCTTGATCCAAACAAAGATGCTGCATTCATGCAACATGAGCAGTTTTTAAACCAAATTAGATTGTATAATTTCGAAATTTGAAGCAAAAACAATATGGTTTGACTTCAGTTTTGTGAAACTATAAATAAAAATATCTGCATGAAACAGCAGAGCTGAATGAGACGCAGATTCACTCTCTGCCAGCAGGCGGCGCTTAAAG